>NW_025727713.1:300000-417222 GCF_021461385.2 Schistocerca piceifrons | reverse complement strand
GTCGGCATTGTGCCTTTTCTATTAAATTCCGATGCAATTTCTGTGTTTCAACGTCCATAAGAAGGTCAGAGGGATACAGTAAACCTGATGTGAAGCATCGGAATCTGTAACTAGCGTCACAGGAATGGTTCAAATCATAGACAGTAAGAGGAGTCTGTCTTCTTGTACTTAAGTCGGCATAGTGCCTTTTCTATTTAATTCCGATGCAATTTCTGTGTTTCATCGTCAATAAGAAGGTCCAAGGGGATATAGTAAACTGAAGTGAAGCATCGGAATCTATAACTAGTGTCACAGGAATGGTTCAAAACATAGAGAGTAAGAGGAGTCAGTCTTCTTGTACTTAAGTCGGCATTGCGCCTTTTCTATTTATTTCCGATGTAATTTCTGTGTTTCATCGTCGATAAGAACATCCAAGGGATACAGTAAAAATGAAGTGAATCATCGTAATCTATAACTAGTGTCACAGGAATGGTTATAAGCATAGTCAGTACGAGGAGTCAGTCTTCTTGTACTCAAGTCGGCATTGTGCCTTTTGTATTTAATTCCGATGCAAATTCTGAGTTTCATCGTCAATAAGAAGGTCAGAGGAATACAGTAAACCTGAAGTGAAGCATCCGAATCTACAACTAGTGTCACAGGAATGGTTCAAAACATAGACAATAGGAAGAGTCAGTCTTTTTGTACTTAAGTCGGCATTGTGCCTTTTCTATTTATTTCCGATGCAATTTCTGTGTTTCATCGTCAATAAGAAGGTCAGAGGGATACAGTAAACCTGAAGTGAGGCATAGAAATCTGTAACTAGCGTCACAGGAATGGTTCAAAACATAGACAGTAAGAAGAGTCAGTCTTCTTGTACTTATGTCGGCATTATGCCCTTTTCAATTTAATTCCGATGCAATTACTGTGTTACATCGTCAATAAGATGGTCAGACGGATACAGTAAACCTGAAGTGTAGCATCGGAATCTGTAACTAGCGTCACAGGAATGGTTAAAATCATAGTCAGTGAGAAGAGTCAGTCTTATTGTACTTAAGTCGGCATTGTGCCTTTTCTATTTAATTCCGAAGCAATTTCTGTGTTTCATCGTCAATAAGAACGTCCAAGGGATACAGTAAACCTGAAGTGAAGCATCGGAATCTATAACTAGTGTCACAGGAATGTTTGAAAACATAGTCAGTAGGAAGAGTCAGTCTTTTTGTACTTAAGTCGGCATTGTGCCTTTTCTATTTAATTCCGATGCAATTTCTGTGTTTCAACGTCCAGAAGGAGGTCAGAGGGATACAGTAAATCTGAAGTGAAGCATCGGAATCTGTAACTAGCGTCACAGGAATGGTTCAAATCATAGACAGTAAGAAGAGTATGTCTTCTTGTACTTAAGTCGGCATTGTGCCTTTTCTATTTAATTCCGATGCAATTTCTGTGTTTCATCGTCAATAAGAAGGTCCAAGGTATATAGTAAACCCAAAGTGAAGCATCGGAATCTATAACTAGTGTCACAGGAATGATTCAAAACATAGACAGTAAGAGGAGTCAGTCTTCTTGTACTTAAGTCGGCATTGTGCCTTTTCTATTTAATTCCGATGCAATTTCTGTGTTTCATCGTCAATAAGAAGGTCTAAGGGATACAGTAAACCAGAACTGACGCATCGGAATCTGTAACTAGCGTCACAGGAATGGTTAAAAACATAGTCAGTGAGAAGAGTCAGTCTTATTGTACTTAAGTCGGCATCGTGCCTTTTCTATTTAATTCCGACGCAATTTCTGTTTTCATCGTTAATAAGGACGCCCAAGGGATACAGTAAACCTGAAGTGAAGCATCGGAATCTATAACTAGTGTCACAGGAAGGGTTCAAAACATAGTCAGTAGGAAGAGTCAGTCTTTTTGTACTTAAGTCGGCATTGTGCCTTTTCTATTTAATTCCGATGCAATTTCTGTGTTTCAACGTCCATAAGAAGGTCAGAGGGATACATTAAACCTGAAGTGAAGCATCGGAATCTGTAACTAGCGTCACAGGAATGGTTCAAATCATAGACAGTAAGAGGAGTCTGTCTTCTTGTACTTAAGTCGGCATTGTGCCTTTTCTATTTAATTCCGATGCAATTTCTGTGTTTCATCGTCAATAAGAAGGTCCAAGGGATACAGTAAACAGGAAGTGAATCATCGTAATCTATAACTAGTGTCACAGGAATGGTTATAAGCATAGTCAGTACGAGGAGTCAGTCTTCTTGTAGTCAAGTCGGCATTGTGCCTTTTGTATTTAATTCCGATGCAAATTCTGTGATTCATCGTCAATAAGAAGGTCAGAGGAATACAGTAAACCTGAAGTGAAGCATCCGAATCTATAACTAGTGTCACAGGAATGGTTCAGAACATAGACAGTAAGAGGTGTCAGTCTTTTTGTACTTAAGTCGGCATTGTGCCTTTTATATTTAATTCCGATGCAATTTCTGTGTTTCATCGTCAATAAGAAGGTCCAAGGGATACAGTAAACCTGAAGTGAATCATCGTAATCTATAACTAGTGTCACAGGAATGGTTATAAGCATAGTCAGTACGAGGAGTCAGTCTTCTTGTACTCAAGTCGGCATTGTGCCTTTTGTATTTAATTCCGATGCAATATCTGTGTTTCATCGTCAATACGACGGTCTAAGGGATACAGTAAACCTGAAGTGAAGTATCCGAATCTGTAACTAGCGTCACAGGAATGGTTAAAAACATAGTCAGTGAGAAAAGTCAGTCTTATTGTACTTAAGTCGGCATTGTGCCTTTCCTATGTAATTCCGATACAATTTCTGTGTTTCATCGTCAATAAGAATGTCCAAGGGATACAGTAAACCTGAAGTGAAGCATCGGAATCTACAACTAGTGTCACAGGAATGGTTCAAAACATAGTCAGTAGGAAGAGTCAGTCTTTTTGTACTTAAGTCGGCATTGTGCCTTTTCTATTTAAATCCGATGCAATTTCTGTGTTTCAACGTCCATAAGAAGGTCAGAGGGATACAGTAAACCTGAAGTGAAGCATCGGAAACTGTAACTAGCGTCAAAGGAATGGTTCAAATCATAGACAGTAAGAGGAGTCTGTCTTCTTGTACTTATGTCGGCATTGTGCCTTTTCTATGTAATTCCGATGCAATTTCTGTGTTTCATCGTGAACAAGAAGTTCCAAGGGATATAGTAAACCTGAGGTGAATCATCGTAATCTATAACTAGTGTCACAGGAATGGCTAAAATCATTGTCAGTACGAAGAGTCAGCCTCCTTGTACTCAAGTCGGCATTGTGCCTTTTGTGTTTAATTCCGACGCAAACTCTGTGTTTCATCGTCAATAAGAAGGTCAGAGGAATACAGTAAACCTGAAGTGAAGCATCCGAATCTATAACTAGTGTCACAGGAATGGTTCAAAACATAGACAGTAGGAAGAGTCAGTCTTTTTGTACTTAAGTCGGCATTGTGGTTTTTCTATTTTATTCCGATGCAGTTTCTGTGTTTCATCGTCAATAAGAAGGTCAGAGGGATACAGTAAACCTGAAGTAAAGCATCGGAAT
Organism: Schistocerca piceifrons; assembly: GCF_021461385.2. Classification (NCBI taxonomy): domain Eukaryota; kingdom Metazoa; phylum Arthropoda; class Insecta; order Orthoptera; family Acrididae; genus Schistocerca; species Schistocerca piceifrons. Next base: position 413,678 of record NW_025727713.1, on the reverse strand, counting down.
CTGTAACTAGCGTCACAGGAATGGTTCAAAACATAGACCGTAAGAAGAGTCAGTCTTCTTGTACTTAAGTCGGCATTATGCCCTTTTCTATTTAATTCCGATGCAATTACTGTGTTTCATCGTCAATAAGAAGGTCAGAGGGATACAGTAAACCTGAAGTGAAGCATCGGTATCTCTAACTAGTGTCACAGGAATGTTTCAAATCATAGTCAGTAAAAAGAGTCAGTCTTCTTGTACGTAAGTCGGCATTGTGCCTTTTGTATTTAATTCTGATGCAATTTCTGTGTTTCATCATCAATAAGAACGTCCAAGGAATACAGTAAACCAGAAGTGAAGCATCGGAATCTACAAGTAGTGTCACAGGAATGGTTCAAATCGTAGTCAGTGGGAAGAGTCAGTCTTTTTGTACTTAAGTCGGCATTGTGCCTTTTCTATTTAATTCCTATGCAACTTCTGTTTTTTAACTTCCATAAGGAGGTCAGAGGGATACAGTAAACCTGAAGTGAAGCATCGGAATCTGTAACTATCGTCACAGGAGTGGTTCAAATCATAGTCAGTAAGAAGAGTCAGTCTTCTTGTACTTAAGTCGGCATTGTACCTTTTCTATTTAAATCCGATGCAATTTCTGTGTTTCATCGTCAATAAGAACGTCCAAGGGATACAGTAAACCCGATGTGAAGCATCGGAATCTGTAACTAGTGTCACAGGAATGGTTCAAAACATAGACAGTAGGAAGAGTCAGTCTTCTTGTACTTAAGTCGGCATTGTGCCTTTTCTATTTTATTCCAATGCAATTTCTGTGTTTCATCGTCAATAAGAAGGGCAGAGGGATACAGTAACCCTGAAGTGAAGCATCGGAATCTGTAACTAGCGTCACAGGAATGGTTCATAACATAGACAGTAAGAAGAGTCAGTCTTCATGTACTTATGTCGGCATTGTGCCTTTTCTATTACATTCCGATGCAATTTCTGTGTTTCATCGTCAATAAGAAGGTCAGAGGGATACAGAAACCTGACGTGAGGCATCGGAATCTGTAACTAGCTTCACAGGAATGGTTCAAAACATAGACAGTGAGAAGTGTCAGTCTTATTGTACTTAAGTCGGCATTGTGCCTTTTCTATTTAATTCCGATGCAATTTCTGTGTTTCATCGTCAATAAGAACGTCCAAGGGATACAGTAAACCTGAAGTGAAGCATCGGAATCTATAACTAGTGTCACAGGAATGGTTCAAAACATAGTCAGTAGGAAGGGTCAGTCTTTTTGTACTTAAGTCGGCATTGTGCCTTTTCTATTTAATTACGATGCAATTTCTGTGTTTCAACGTCCATAAGAAGGTCAGAGGGATACAGTAAACCTGATGTGAAGCATCGGAATCTGTAACTAGCGTCACAGGAATGGTTCAAATCATAGACAGTAAGAGGAGTCTGTCTTCTTGTACTTAAGCCGGCATAGTGCCTTTTCTATTTAATTCCGATGCAATTTCTGTGTTTCATCGTCAATAAGAAGGTCCAAGGGATATAGTAAACCTGAAGTGAAGCATCGGAATCTATAACTAGTGTCACAGGAATGGTTCAAAACATGGAGAGTAAGAGGAGTCAGTCTTCTTGTACTTAAGTCGGCATTGTGCCTTTTCTATTTATTTCCGATGTAATTTCTGTGTTTCATCGTCGATAAGAACATCCAAGGGATACAGTAAACCTGAAGTGAATCATCGTAATCTGTAACTAGTGTCACAGGAATGGTTATAAGCATAGTCAGTACGAGGAGTCAGTCTTCTTGTACTCAAGTCGGCATTGTGCCTTTTGTATTTAATTCCGATGCAAATTCTGAGTTTCATCGTCAATAATAAGGTCAGAGGAATACAGTAAACCTGAAGTGAAGCATCCGAATCTATAACTAGTGTCACAGGAATGGTTCAAAACATAGACAATAGGAAGAGTCAGTCTTTTTGTACTTAAGTCGGCATTGTGCCTTTTCTATTTATTTCCGATGCAATTTCTGTGTTTCATCGTCAATAAGAAGGTCAGAGGGATACAGTAAACCTGAAGTGAGGCATAGAAATCTGTAACTAGCGTCACAGGAATGGTTCAAAACATAGACAGTAAGAAGATTCAGTCTTCTTGTACTTATGTCGGCATTATGCCCTTTTCAATTTAATTCCGATGCAATTACTGTGTTACATCGTCAATAAGATGGTCAGACGGATACAGTAAACCTGAAGTGTAGCATCGGTATCTCTAACTAGTGTCACAGGAATGTTTCAAAGCATAGTCAGTAAGAAGAGTCAGTCTTCTTGTACCTAAGTCGGCATTGTGCCTTTTGCATTTAATTCCGATGCAATATCTGTGTTACATCGTCAATAAGATGGTCAGACGGATACAGTAAACCTGAAGGGTAGCATCGGTATCTCTAACTAGTGTCACAGGAATGTTTCAAAACATAGTCAGTAAGAAGAGTCAGTCTTATTGTACTTAAGACGACATTGTGCCTTTTCTATTTAATTCCGACGCAATTTCTGTTTTCATCGTCAATACGAACGCCCAAGGGATACAGTAAACCTGAAGTGAATCAATGTAATCTATAACTAGTGTCACAGGAACGGTTATAAACATAGTCAGTACGAGGAGTCAGTCTTCTTGTACTCAAGTCGGCATTGTACCTTTTGTATTTAATTCCGATGCAAATTCTGTGTTTCATCGTCACTAAGAAGGTCAGAGGGATACAGTAAACCTGAAGTGAAGCATCCGAATCTATAACTAGTGTCACAGGAATGGTTCAAAACATAGACAGTAGGAAGAGTCAGTCTTTTTGTACTTAAGTCGGCATTGTGCCTTTTCTATTTAATTCCGATGCAATTTCTGTGTTTCAACGTCCATAAGAAGGTCAGAGGGATACAGTAAACCTGAAGTGAAGCATCGGAATCTGTAACTAGCGTCACAGGAATGGTTCAAATCATAGACAGTAAGAGGAGTCAGTCTTCTTGTACTTAAGTCGGCATTGTGCCTTTTCTATTTAATTCCGATGCAATTTCTGTGTTTCATCGTCAATAAGAAGGTCCAAGGGATACAGTAAACCTGAAGTGAATCATCGTAATCTATAACTAGTGTCACAGGAATGGTTATAAACATAGTCAGTACGAGGAGTCAGTCTTCTTGTACTCAAGTCGGCATTGTGCCTTTTGTATTTAATTCCGATGCAAATTCTGTGTTTCATCGTCAATAAGAAGGTCAGAGGGTTACAGTTAACCTGAAGTGAAACATCCGAATCTATAACTAGTGTCACAGGAATGGTTCAAAACATAGACAGTGGGAAGAGTCAGTCTTTTTGTACTTAAGTCGGCATTGTGCCTTTTCTATTTAATTCCGATGCAATTTCTGTGTTTCATCGTCAATAAGAAGGTCAGAGGGATAGTGTAAACCTGAAGTGTGGCATCGGAATCTGTAACTAGCGTCACAGGAATGGTTCAAAACATAGACAGTAAGAAGAGTCAGTCTTCTTGTACTTAAGTCGGCATTATGCCCTTTTCAATTTAATTCCCATGCAATTACTGAGTTTCATCGTCAATAAGAACGTCCAAGGGATACAGTAAACCTGAAGTGAAGCATCGGAATCTGTAACTAGCGTCACAGGAATGGTTCAAATCATAGACAGTAAGAGGAGTCAGTCTTCTTGTACTTAAGTCGGCATTGTGCCTTTTCTATTTAATTCCGATGCAATTTCTGTGTTTCATCGTCAATAAGAAGGTCCAAGGGATACAGTAAACCGGAAGTGAATCATCGTAATCTATAACTAGTGTCACAGGAATGGTTATAAGCATAGTCAGTACGAGGAGTCAGTCTTCTTGTAGTCACGTCGGCATTGTGCCTTTTGTATTTATTTCCGATGCAAATTCTGTGTTTCATCGTCAATGAGAAGGTCAGAGGAATACAGTAAACTTGAAGTGAAGCATCCGAATCTATAACTAGTGTCACAGGAATGGTTCAGAACATAGACAGTAAGAGGAATCAGTCTTTTTGTACTTAAGTCGGCATTGTGCCTTTTATATTTAATTCCGATGCAATTTCTGTGTTTCATCGTCAATAAGAAGGTCCAAGGGATACAGTAAAACTGAAGTGAATCATCGTAATCTATAACTAGTGTCACAGAATGGTTATAAGCATAGTCAGTACGAGGAGTCAGTCTTCTTGTACTCAAGTCGGCATTGTGCCTTTTGTATTTAATTCCGATGCAAATTCTGTGCTTCATCGTCAAGTAGAAGGTCAGTGGAATACAGTAAACCTGAAGTGAAGCATGCGAATCTATAACTAGTGTCACAGGAATGGTTCAAATCATAGACAGTAGGAAGAGTCAGTCTTTTTGTACTTAAGTCGGCATTGTGGCTTTTCTATTTAATTCCGATGCAATTTCTGTGTTTCATCGTCAATAAGAAGGTCAGAGGGATACAGTAAACCTGAAGTGAGGCATCGGAATCTGTAACTAGCGTCACAGGAATGGTTCAAAACATAGACAGTAAGAAGAGTCAGTCTTCTTGTACTTATGTCGGCATTATGCCCTTTTCAATTTAATTCCGATGCAATTACTGTGTTACATCGTCAATAAGAAGGTCAGACGGATACAGTAAACCTGAAGTGTAGCATCGGTATCTCTAACTAGTGTCACAGGAATATTTCATAACATAGTCAGTAAGAAGAGTCAGTCTTGTTGTACCAGAGTCGGCATTGTGCCTTTTGTATTTAATTCCGATGCAATATCTGTGTTTCATCGTCAATACGACGGTCTAAGGGATACAGTAAACCTGAAGTGAAGCATCGGAATCTGTAACTAGCGTCACAGGAATGGTTAAAAACATAGTCAGTGAGAAAAGTCAGTCTTATTGTACTTAAGTCGGCATTGTGCCTTTTCTATTTAATTCCGATGCAATTTCTGTGTTTCATCGTCAATAAGAATGTCCAAGGGATACAGTAAACCTGAAGTGAAGCATCGGAATCTACAACTAGTGTCACAGGAATGGTTCAAAACATAGTCAGTAGGAAGAGTCAGTCTTTTTGTACTTAAGTCGGCATTGTGCCTTTTCTATTTAATTCCGATGCAATTTCTGTGTTTCAACGTCCATAAGAAGGTCAGAGGGATACAGTAAACCTGAAGTGAAGCATCGGTATCTCTAACTAGTGTCACAGGAATGTTTCAAATCATAGTCAGTAAAAAGAGTCAGTCTTCTTGTACGTAAGTCGGCATTGTGCCTTTTGTATTTAATTCTGATGCAATTTCTGTGTTTCATCATCAATAAGAACGTCCAAGGAATACAGTAAACCTGAAGTGAAGCATCGGAATCTACAAGTAGTGTCACAGGAATGGTTCAAAACGTAGTCAGTGGGAAGAGTCAGTCTTTTTGTACTTAAGTCGGCATTGTGCCTTTTCTATTTAATTCCGATGCAATTTCTGTTTTTTAACGTCCATAAGGAGGTCAGAGGGATACAGTAAACCTGAAGTGAGGCATAGAAATCTGTAACTAGCGTCACAGGAATGGTTCAAAACATAGACAGTAAGAAGAGTCAGTCTTCTTGTACTTATGTCGGCATTATGCCCTTTTCAATTTAATTCCGATGCAATTACTGTGTTACATCGTCAATAAGATGGTCAGACGGATACAGTAAACCTGAAGTGTAGCATCGGTATCTCTAACTAGTGTCACAGGAATGTTTCAAAGCATAGTCAGTAAGAAGAGTCAGTCTTCTTGTACCTAAGTCGGCATTGTGCTTTTGTATTTAATTCCGATGCAATATCTGTGTTACATCGTCAATAAGATGGTCAGACGGATACAGTAATCCTGAAGGATAGCATCGGTATCTCTAACTAGTGTCACAGGAATGTTTCAAAACATAGTCAGTAAGAAGAGTCAGTCTTATTGTACTTAAGACGACATTGTGCCTTTTCTATTTAATTCCGACGCAATTTCTGTTTTCATCGTCAATACGAACGCCCAAGGGATACAGTAAACCTGAAGTGAATCAATGTAATCTATAACTAGTGTCACAGGAACGGTTATAAACATAGTCAGTACGAGGAGTCAGTCTTCTTGTACTCAAGTCGGCATTGTGCCTTTTGTATTTAATTCCGATGCAAATTCTGTGTTTCATCGTCACTAAGAAGGTCAGAGGGATACAGTAAACCTGAAGTGAAGCATCCGAATCTATAACTAGTGTCACAGGAATGGTTCAAAGCATAGACAGTAGGAAGAGTCAGTCTTTTTGTACTTAAGTCGGCATTGTGCCTTTTCTATTTAATTCCGATGCAATTTCTGTGTTTCAACGTCCATAAGAAGGTCAGAGGGATACAGTAAACCTGAAGTGAAGCATCGGAATCTGTAACTAGCGTCACAGGAATGTTTCAAATCATAGACAGTAAGAGGAGTCAGTCTTCTTGTACTTAAGTCGGCATTGTGCCTTTTCTATTTAATTCCGATGCAATTTCTGTGTTTCATCGTCAATAAGAAGGTCCAAGGGATACAGTAAACCTGAAGTGAATCATCGTAATCTATAACTAGTGTCACAGGAATGGTTATAAACATAGTCAGTACGAAGAGTCAGTCTTCTTGTACTCAAGTCGGCATTGTGCCTTTTGTATTTAATTCCGATGCAAATTCTGTGTTTCATCGTCAATAAAAAGGTCAGAGGGTTACAGTTAACCTGAAGTGAAGCATCCGAATCTATAACTAGTGTCACAGGAATGGTTCAAAACATAGACAGTGGGAAGAGTCAGTCTTTTTGTACTTAAGTCGGCATTGTGCCTTTTCTATTTAATTCCGATGCAATTTCTGTGTTTCATCGTCAATAAGAAGGTCAGAGGGATACTGTAAACCTGAAGTGTGGCATCGGAATCTGTAACTAGCGTCACAGGAATGGTTCAAAACATAGACAGTAAGAAGAGTCAGTCTTCTTGTACTTAAGTCGGCATTATGCCCTTTTCAATTTAATTCCGATGCAATTACTGTGTTTCATCGTCAATAAGAACGTCCAAGGGATACAGTAAACCTGAAGTGAAGCATCGGAATCTGTAACTAGCGTCACAGGAATGGTTCAAATCATAGACAGTACGAGGAGTCTGTCTTCTTGTACTTAAGTCGGCATTGTGCCTTTTCTATTTAATTCCGATGCAATTTCTGTGTTTCATCGTCAATAAGAAGGTCCAAGGGATACAGTAAACCGGAAGTGAATCATCGTAATCTATAACTAGTGTCACAGGAATGGTTAAAAGCATAGTCAGAACGAGGAGTCAGTCTTCTTGTAGTCAAGTCGGCATTGTGCCTTTTGTATTTAATTCCGATGCAAATTCTGTGTTTCATCGTCAATAAAAAGGTCAGAGGAATACAGTAAACCTGAAGTGAAGCATCCGAGTCTATAACTAGTGTCACAGGAATGGTTCAGAACATAGACAGTAAGAGGAGTCAGTCTTTTTGTACTTAAGTCGGCATTGTGCCTTTTATATTTAATTCCGATGCAATTTCTGTGTTTCATCGTCAATAAGAAGGTCCAAGGGATACAGTAAACCTGAAGTGAATCATCGTAATCTATAACTAGTGTCTCAGGAATGGTTATAAGCATAGTCAGTACGAGGAGTCAGTCTTCTTGTACTCAAGTCGGCATTGTGCCTTTTGTATTTAATTCCGATGCAAATTCTGTGTTTCATCGTCAAGTAGAAGGTCAGTGGAATACAGTAAACCTGAAGTGAAGCATGCGAATCTATAACTAGTGTCACAGGAATGGTTCAAATCATAGACAGTAGGAAGAGTCAGTCTTTTTGTACTTAAGTCGGCATTGTGCCTTTTCTATTTAATTCCGATGCAATTTCTGTGTTTCATCGTCAATAAGAAGGTCAGAGGGATACAGTAAACCTGAAGTGAGGCATCGGAATCTGTAACTAGCGTCACAGGAATGGTTCAAAACATAGACAGTAAGAAGAGTCAGTCTTCTTGTACTTATGTCGGCATTATGCCCTTTTCAATTTAATTCCGATGCAATTACTGTGTTACATCGTCAATAAGAAGGTCAGACGGATACAGTAAACCTGAAGTGTAGCATCGGTATCTCTAACTAGTGTCACAGGAATATTTCATAACATAGTCAGTAAGAAGAGTCAGTCTTGTTGTACCTAAGTCGGAATTGTGCCTTTTGTATTTAATTCCGATGCAATATCTGTGTTTCATCGTCAATACGACGGTCTAAGGGATACAGTAAACCTGAAGTGAAGCATCCGAATCTGTAACTAGCGTCACAGGAATGGTTAAAAACATAGTCAGTGAGAAAAGTCAGTCTTATTGTACTTAAGTCGGCATTGTGCCTTTTCTATTTAATTCCGATGCAATATCTGTGTTTCATCGTCAATAAGAATGTCCAAGGGATACAGTAAACCTGAAGTGAAGCATCGGAATCTACAACTAGTGTCACAGGAATGGTTCAAAACATAGTCAGTAGGAAGAGTCAGTCTTTTTGTACTTAAGTCGGCATTGTGCCTTTTCTATTTAAATCCGATGCAATTTCTGTGTTTCAACGTCCATAAGAAGGTCAGAGGGATACAGTAAACCTGAAGTGAAGCATCGGTATCTCTAACTAGTGTCACAGGAATGTTTCAAATCATAGTCAGTAAAAAGAGTCAGTCTTCTTGTACGTAAGTCGGCATTGTGCCTTTTGTATTTAATTCTGATGCAATTTCTGTGTTTCATCATCAATAAGAACGTCCAAGGAATACAGTAAACCTGAAGTGAAGCATCGGAATCTACAAGTAGTGTCACAGGAATGGTTCATAACGTAGTCAGTGGGAAGAGTCAGTCTTTTTGTACTTAAGTCGGCATTGTGCCTTTTCTATTTAATTCCGATGCAATTTCTGTTTTTTAACGTCCATATGGAGGTCAGAGGGATACAGTAAACCTGAAGTGAAGCATCGGAATCTGTAACTAGCGTCACAGGAGTGGTTCAAATCATAGTCAGTAAGAAGAGTCAGTCATCTTGTACTTATGTCGGCATTGTACCTTTTCTATTTAATTCCGATGCAATTTCTGTGTTTCATCGTCAATAAGAACGTCCAAGGGATACAGTAAACCCGATGTGAAGCATTGGAATCTGTAACTAGTGTCACAGGAATGGTTCAAAACATAGACAGTAGGAAGAGTCAGTCTTCTTGTACTTAAGTCGGCATTGTGCCTTATCTATTTTATTTCAATGCAATTTCTGTGTTTCATCGTCAATAAGAAGGGCAGAGGGATACAGTAACCCTGAAGTGAAGCATCGGAATCTGTAACTAGCGTCACAGGAATGGTTCATAACATAGACAGTAAGAAGAGTCAGTCTTCATGTACTTATGTCGGCATTGTGCCTTTTCTATTAAATTCCGATGCAATTTCTGTGTTTCATCGTCAATAAGAAGGTCAGAGGGATACAGAAACCTGAAGTGAGGCATCGGAATCTGTAACTAGCTTCACAGGAATGGTTCAAAACATAGACAGTGAGAAGAGTCAGTCTTATTGTACTTAAGTCGGCATTGTGCCTTTTCTATTTAATTCCGATGCAATTTCTGTGTTTCATCTCTATTTAATTCCGATGCAATTTCTGTGTTTCATCGTCAATAAGAAGGTCCAAGGGATATAGCAAACCTGAAGTGAAGCATCGGAATCTATAACTAGTGTCACAGGAATGGTTCAAAACATAGAGAGTAAGAGGAGTCAGTCTTCTTGTACTTAAGTCGGCATTGTGCCTTTTCTATTTATTTCCGATGTAATTTCTGTGTTTCATCGTCGATAAGAACTTCCAAGGGATACAGTAAACCTGAAGTGAATCATCGTAATCTATAACTAGTGTCTCAGGAATGGTTATAAGCATAGTCAGTACGAGGAGTCAGTCTTCTTGTACTCAAGTCGGCACTGTGCCTTTTGTATTTAATTCCGATGCAAATTCTGAGTTTCATCGTCAATAAGAAGGTCAGAGGAATACAGTAAACCTGAAGTGAAGCATCCGAATCTATAACTAGTGTCACAGGAATGGTTCAAAACATAGACAATAGGAAGAGTCAGTCCTTTTGTACTTAAGTCGGCATTGTGCCTTTTCTATTTATTTCCGATGCAATTTCTGTGTTTCATCGTCAATAAGAAGGTCAGAGGGATACAGTAAACCTGAAGTGATCCATAGAAATCTGTAACTAGCGTCACAGGAATGGTTCAAAACATAGACAGTAAGAAGAGTCAGTCTTCTTGTACTTATGTCGGCATTATGCCCTTTTCAATTTAATTCCGATGCAATTACTGTGTTACATCGTCAATACGATGGTCAGACGGATACAGTAAACCTGAAGTGTAGCATCGGTATCTCTAACTAGTGTCACAGGAATGTTTCAAAACATAGTCAGTAAGAAGAGTCAGTCTTCTTGTACCTAAGTCGGCATTGTGCCTTTTGTATTTAATTCCGATGCAATATCTGTGTTACATCGTCAATAAGATGGTCAGACGGATACAGTAAACCTGAAGGGTAGCATCGGTATCTCTAACTAGTGTCACAGGAATGTTTCAAAACATAGTCAGTAAGAAGAGTCAGTCTTATTGTACTTAAGACGGCATCGTGCCTTTTCTATTTAATTCCGACGCAATTTCTGTTTTCATCGTCAATACGAACGCCCAAGGGATACAGTAAACCTGAAGTGAATCAATGTAATCTATAACTAGTGTCACAGGAACGGTTATAAACATAGTCAGTACGAGGAGTCAGTCTTCTTGTACTCAAGTCGGCAATGTGCCTTTTGTATTTAATTCCGATGCAAATTCTGTGTTTCATCGTCACTAAGAAGGTCAGAGGGATACTGTAAACCTGAAGTGTGGCATCGGAATTTGTAACTAGCGTCACAGGAATGGTTCAAATCATAGACAGTAAGAGGAGTCAGTCTTCTTGTACTTAAGTCGGCATTGTGCCTTTTCTATTTAATTCCGATGCAATTTCTGTGTTTCATCGTCAATAAGAAGGTCCAAGGGATACAGTAAACCTGAAGTGAATCATCGTAATCTATAACTAGTGTCACAGGAATGGTTATAAACATAGTCAGTACGAGGAGTCAGTCTTCTTGTACTCAAGTCGGCATTGTGCCTTTTGTATTTAATTCCGATGCAAATTCTGTGTTTCATCGTCAATAAGAAGGTCAGAGGGTTACAGTTAACCTGAAATGAAGCATCCGAATCTATAACTAGTGTCACAGGAATGGTTCAAAACATAGAGAGTGGCAAAAGTCAGTCTCTTTGTACTTAAGTCGGCATTGTGCCTTTTCTATTTAATTCCGATGCAATTTCTGTGTTTCATCGTCAATAAGAAGGTCAGAGGGATACTGTAAACCTGAAGTGTGGCATCGGAATCTGTAACTAGCGTCACAGGAATGGTTCAAAACATAGACAGTAAGAAGAGTCAGTCTTCTTGTACTTAAGTCGTCATTATGCCCTTTTCAATTTAATTCCGATGCAATTACTGTGTTTCATCGTCAATAAGAACGTCCAAGGGATACAGTAAACCAGAAGTGAACCATCGGAATCTACAACTAGTGTCACAGGAATGGTTCAAAACATAGTCAGTAGGAAGAGTCAGTCTTTTTGTACTTAAGTCGGCATTGTGCCTTTTCTATTTAATTCCGATGCAATTTCTGTGTTTCATCGTCAATAAGAACGTCCAAGGGATACAGTAAACCTGAAGTGAAGCATCGGAATCTGTAACTAGCGTCACAGGAATGGTTCAAATCATAGACAGTAAGAGGAGTCAGTCTTCTTGTACTTAAGTCGGCATTGTGCCTTTTCTATTTAATTCCGATGCAATTTCTGTGTTTCATCGTCAATAAGAAGGTCCAAGGGATACAGTAAACCTGAAGTGAATCATCGTAATCCATAACTAGTGTCACAGGAATGCTTATAAACATTGTCAGTACGAAGAGTCAGTCTACTTGTACTCAAGTCGGCATTGTGCCTTTTGTATTTAATTCCGACGCAAACTCTGTGTTTCATCGTTAATAAGAAGGTCAGAGGAATACAGTAAACCTGAAGTGAAGCATCCGAATCCATAACTAGTGTCACAGGAATGGTTCAAACATAGACAGTAGGAAGAGTCAGTCTTTTTGTACTTAAGTCGGCATTGTGCCTTTTCTATTTAATTCCGATGCAATTTCTGTGTCTCATCGTCAATAAGAAGGTCAGAGGGATACAGTAAACCTGAAGTGAAGCATCGGAATCTGTAACTAGCGTCACAGGAATGGTTCAAACCATCGATAGTAGGAAGAGTCAGTCTTGTTGTACTTAAGTCCGAATTGTGCTTTTTCTATTTAATTCCGATGCAATTTCTGTGTTTCATCGTCAATAAGAAGGTCCAAGGGATACAGTAAACCTGAAGTGAAGCATCGGAATCTATAACTAGTGTCACAGAAATGGTTCAAAACATAGACAGTAAGAAGAGTCAGTCTTCTTGTACTTAAGTTAGCATTGTGCCTTTTCTATTTAATTCCGATTCAATGTCTGTGTTTCATAGTCAATAAGAAGGTCAGAGGGATACAGTAAACCTGAAGTGAAGCATCGGAATCTATAACTAGTGTCACAGGAATGGTTCAAAACATAGTCAGTAAGAAGAGTCAGTCTTCTTGTACTTAAGTCGGCATTGTGCCTTTTCTATTTAATTTCGATGCAATATCTGTGTTTCATCGTCAATAAGAAAGTCAGAGGGATACGGTAAACCTGAAGTGAAGCATCGAAATCTATAACTAGTGACACAGGAATGGTTTCAAACATAGTCAGTAAGAAGAGTCAGTCTTCTTGTACTTAAGTTGGCATTGTGCCTTTTCTATTTAATTCCGATGCAATTTCTGTGTTTCATCGTCAATAAGAAGGTCCAAGGGATACAGTAAACCTGAAGTGAATCATCGGAATCTATAACTAGTGTCACAGGAATGTTTCAAAATATAGACAGTAGGAAGAGTCAGTCTTCTTGTACTTAAGTCGGTATTGTGCCTATTGTATTTAACTCCTATGCACTATCTGTGTTTCATCGTCAATAAGTAGATCCAAGGGATACAGTAAACCTGAAATGAAGCATCGGAATCTATAACTAGTGTCACAGGAATGGTTCAAATCATAGACAGTAGGAAGATTCAGCCTACATGTACTTAAGTCGGCATTGTGCCTTTCGTATGTAATTCCGATGCAATATCTGTATTTCATCGTCACTAAGAAGGTCCAAGGGATACAGTAAACCTGAAGTGAAGCACTGGAATCAGAAACTAGCGTCACAGGAATGGTTCAAAGCATAGACACTAAGAAGAGTGAGTCTGCTTGTACCTAAGACGGCATTATGCCTTTTCTATTTAATTCCGATGCAATTTCTGTTTTCATCGTCAATACGAACGCCCAAGGGATACAGTAAACCTGAAGTGAATCAATGTAATCTATAACTAGTGTCACAGGAATGGTTATAAACATAGTCAGTACGAGGAGTCAGTCTTCTTGTACTCAAATCGGCATTGTGCCTTTTGTATTTAAATCCGATGCAAATTCTGTGTTTCATCGTCACTAAGAAGGTCAGAGGGATACAGTAAACCTGAAGTGAAGCATCCGAATCTATAACTAGTGTCACAGGAATGGTTCAAAGCATAGACAGTAGGAAGAGTCAGTCTTTTTGTACTCAAGTCGGCATTGTGCCTTTTCTGTTTAATTCCGATGCAATTTCTGTGTTTCAACGTCCATAAGAAGGTCAGAGGGATACAGTAAACCTGCAGTGAAGCATCGGAATCTGTAACTAGCGTCACAGGAATGGTTCAAATCATAGACAGTAAGAGGAGTCAGTCTTCTTGTACTTAAGTCGGCATTGTGCCTTTTGTATTTAATTCCGATGCAATTTCTGTGTTTCATCGTCAATAAGAAGGTCCAAGGGATACAGTAAACCTGAAGTGAATCATCGTAATCTATAACTAGTGTCACAGAAATGGTTATAAACATAGTCAGTACGAGGAGTCAGTCTTCTTGTACTCAAGTCGGCATTGTGCCATTTGTATTTAATTCCGATGCAAATTCTGTGCTTCATCGTCAATAAGAAGGTCAGAGGGATACAGTTAACCTGAAGTGAAGCATCCGAAACTATAACTAGTGTCACAGGAATTGTTCAAAACATAGACAGTGGGAAGAGTCAGTCTTTTTGTACTTAAGTCGGCATTGTGCCTTTTCTATTTAATTCCGATGCAATTTCTGTGTTTCATCGTCAATAAGAAGGTCAGAGGGATACTGTAAACCTGAAGTGTGGCATCGGAATCTGTAACTAGCGTCACAGGAATGGTTCAAAACATAGACAGTAAGAAGAGTCAGTCTTCTTGTACTTAAGTCGGCATTATGCCCTTTTCAATTTAATTCCGATGCAATTACTGTGTTTCATCGTCAATAAGAACGTCCAAGGAATACAGTAAACCTGAAGTGAAGCATCGGAATCTACAACTAGTGTCACAGGAATGGTTCAAAACATAGTCAGTAGGAAGAGTCAGTCTTTTTGTACTTAAGTCGGCATTGTGCCTTTTCTATTTAATTCCGATGCAATTTCTGTGTTTCATCGTCAATAAGAACGTCCAAGGGATACAGTAAACCTGAAGTGAAGCATCGGAATCTGTAACTAGCGTCACAGGAATGGTTCAAATCATGGACAGTAAGAGGAGTCAGTCTTCTTGTACTTAAGTCGGCATTGTGCCTTTTCTATTTAATTCCGATGCAATTTCTGTGTTTCATCGTCAATAAGAAGTTCCAAGGGATACAGTAAACCTGAAGTGAATCATCGTAATCTATAACTAGTGTCACAGGAATGGTTATAAACATTGTCAGTACGAAGAGTCAGTCTACTTGTACTCAAGTCGGCATTGTGCCTTTTGTATTTAATTCCGACGCAAACTCTGTGTTTCATCGTCAATAAGATGGTCAGAGGAATACAGTAAACCTGAAGTGAAGCATCCGAATCTATAACTAGGTTCACAGGAATGGTTCAAACATAGACAGTAGGAAGAGTCAGTCTTTTTGTACTTAAGTCGGCATTGTGCCTTTTCTATTTAATTCCGATGCAGTTTCTGTGTTTCATCGTCAATAAGAAGGTCAGAGGGATACAGTAAACCTGAAGTAAAGCATCGGAATCTGTAACTAGCGTCACAGGAATGGTTCAAAACATAGACAGTAAGAAGAGTCAGTCTTCTTGTACTTAAGTCGGCATTATGCCCTTTTCAATTTAATTCCGATGCAATTACTGTGTTTCATCGTCAATAAGAAGTTCAGAGGGATACAGTAAACCTGAAGTGAAGCATCGGAATCTATAACTAGTGTCACAGGAATGGTTCAAAACATAGACAGTAGGAAGAGTCGGTCTTTTTGTACTTAAGTCGGCATTGTGCCTTTTCTATTTAATTCCGATGCAATTTCTGTGTATCATCGTCAATAAGATGGTCAGAGGTATACAGTAAACCTGAAGTGAAGCATCGGAATCTGTAACTAGCGTCACAGGAATGGTTCAAACCATCGACAGTAGGAAGAGTCAGTCTTCTTGTACTTAAGTCCGAATTGTGCCTTTTCTATTTAATTCCGATGCAATTTCTGTGTTTCATCGTCAATAAGAAGGTCCAAGGGATACAGTAAACCTGAAGAGAAGCATCGGAATCTATAACTAGTGTTACAGAAATGGTTCAAAACATAGACAGTAAGAACAGTCAGTCTTCTTGTACTTAAGTTAGCATTGTGCCTTTTCTATTTAATTCCGATTCAATGTCTGTGCTTCATCGTCAATAAGAGGGTCAGAGGGATACAGTAAACCTGAAGTGAAGCATCGGAATCTATAACTAGTGTCACAGGAATGGTTCAAAACATAGACAGTAAGAAGAGTCAGTCTTCTTGTACTGAAGTCGGCATTGTGCCTTTTCTATTTAATTCCGATGCAATATCCGTGTTTCATCGTCAATAAGAAGGACAGAGGGATACGGTAAACCTGAAGTGAAGCATCGGAATCTATAACTAGTGACACAGGAATGGTTCCAAACATATTCAGTATGAAGAGTCAGTCTTCTTGTACTTAAGTTGGCATTGTGCCTTTTCTATTTAATTCCGATGCAATTTCTGTGTTTCATCGTCAATAAGAAGGTCCAAGGGATACAGTAAACCTGAAGTGAATCATCGGAATCCATAACTAGTATCACAGGAATGGTTCAAAACATAGTCAGTACGAAGAGTAAGTCTTCTTGTACTTAAGTCGGCATTGTGCATTTTGTATTTAATTCCAATGCAATTTCTGTGATTCATCGTCACTAAGAAGGTCCAAGGGATACAGTAAACCTGAAGTGAAGCACTGGAATCTGAAACTAGCGTCACAGGAATGGTTCAAAGCATAGACACTAAGAAGAGTCAGTCTGCTTGTACCTAAGACGGCATTATGCCTTTTCTATTTAATTCCGATGCAATTTCTGTGTTTCATCGCCAATAAGAAAGACAGAGGGATACAGTGAACCTGAGGTGAAGCATCGAAATCTATAACTAGTGTCTCAGGAATGGTTCAAAAGATAGACAGTAGGAAGAGTCAGTCTTCTTGTACTTAAGTCGGCATTGTGCCTTATCTATTTAATTCCGATGCAAATTATGTATTTCGTCGCCAATAAGAAGGTCCAAAGGATACAGTAAACCTGAAGTGAAGCATCGGAATCTATAACTAATGTTACAGGAATCGTTCAAAACATAGACAGTAGGAAGGGTCAGTCTTCTTGTAATTAAGTCGGCATTGTGCCTTTTGTATTTAATTCCGATGTAATTTCTGTGTTTCATCGTCAAAAAGAAGGTCGGAAGGATACAGTAAACCTGAAGTGAGGCATCGGAATCTGTAACTAGTGTCACAGGAATGGTTCAACACATAGACAGTAGGAAGAGTCAGTCTCCTTGTACTTAAGTCGGCATTGTGCCTTTTCTATTTAATTCCGATGCAATTTCTGTGTTTCATCGTAAATAGGAAGGTCCAAGGGATATAGTAAAACTGAAGTGAAGCGTCGGAATCTATAACTAGTGTCACAGGAATGGTTCAAAATATAGACAGTGGGAAGAGTCAGTCTTCTTGTACTTAAGTCGGTATTGTGCCTATTGTATTTAACTCCTATGCACTATCTGTGTTTCATCGTCAATAAGTAGATCCAAGGGATACAGTAAACCTGAAATGAAGCATCGAAATCTATAACTCGTGTCACAGGAATGGTTCAAATCATAGACAGTAGGAAGATTCAGTCTACATGTACTTAAGTCGGCATTGTGCCATTTGTATTTAATTCCGATGCAATATCTATATTTCATCGTCAATACGAAGGGCCAAGGGATACAGTAAACCTGAAGTGAAGCATTGGAATCTATAACTAGTGTCACAGGAATGGTTCAAAGCACAGACAGTAGGGAGAGTCAGTCTTCTTGTACTTAAGTCGGCATTGTGCCTTTTCTATTTAATTCCGATGCAATTTCTGTGTTTCATCGTCAATAAGAAGGTCCAAGGGATACAGTAAACCTGAAGTGAATCATCGTAATCTATAACTAGTGTCACAGGAATGGTTATAAACATTGTCAGTACGAAGAGTCAGTCTACTTGTACTCAAGTCGGCATTGTGCCTTTTGTATTTAATTCCGACGCAAACTCTGTGTTTCATCGTCAATAAGAAGGTCAGAGGAATACAGTAAACCTAAAGTGAAGCATCCGAATCCTTAACTAGTGTCACAGGAATGGTTCAAACATAGACAGTAGGAAGAGTCAGTCTTTTTGTACTTAAGTCGGCAATGTGCCTTTTCTATTTAATTCCGATTCTGTTTCTGTGTTTCATCGTCAATAAGAAGGTCAGAGGGATACAGTAAACCTGAAGTAAAGCATCGGAATCTGTAACTAGCGTCACAGGAATGGTTCAAAACATAGACAGTAAGAAGAGTCAGTCTTCTTGTACTGAAGTCGGCATTATGCACTTTTCAATTTAATTCCGATGCAATTACTGTGTTTCATCGTCAATAAGAAGGTCAGAGGGATACAGTAAACCTGAAGTGAAGCATCGGAATCTATAACTAGTGTCACAGGAATGGTTCAAAACATAGACAGTAGGAAGAGTCAGTCTTTTTGTACTTAAGTCGGCATTGTGCCTTTTCTATTTAATTCCGATGCAATTTCTGTGTATCATCGTCAATAAGAAGGTCAGAGGGATACAGTAAACCTGAAGTGAAGCATCGGAATCTATAACTAGTGACACAGGAATGGTTCCAAACATAGTCAGTAAGAAGAGTAAGTCTTCTTGTACTTAAGTTGACATTGTGCCTTTTCTATTTAATTCCGATGCTATTTCTGTGTTTCATCGTCAATAAGAAGGTCCACTATAACTAGTGTCACAGAAATGGTTCAAAGCATAGTCAGTACGAAGAGTAAGTCTTCTTGTACTTAAGTCGGCATTGTGCATTTTGTATTTAATTCCGATGCTATTTCTGTGATTCATCGTCAAAAAGAAGGTCAGAGGGATACATTAAACCTGAAGTGAATCGGCGGAATCTATAACTAGTGTCACTGGAATGGTTCAAAATATAGACAGTAGGAAGAGTCAGTCTTCTTGTACTTAAGTCGGTATTGTGCCTATTGTATTTAACTCCTATGCACTATCTGTGTTTCATCGTCAATAAGTAGATCCAAGGGATACAGTAAACCTGAAATGAAGCATCGGAATCTATAACTAGTGTCACAGGAATGGTTCAAATCATAGACAGTAGGAAGATTCAGTCTACATGTACTTAAGTCGGCATTGCGCCTTTTGTATTTAATTCCGATGCAATATCTGTATTTCATCGTCACTAAGAAGGTCCAAGGGATACAGTAAACCTGAAGTGAAGCACTGGAATCTGAAACTAGCGTCACAGGAATGGTTCAAAGCATAGACACTAAGAAGAGTGAGTCTGCTTGTACCTAAGACGGCATTATGCCTTTTCTATTTAATTCCGATGCAATTTCTGTTTTCATCGTCAATACGAACGCGCAAGGGATACAGTAAACCTGAAGTGAATCAATGTAATCTATAACTAGTGTCACAGGAATGGTTATAAACATAGTCAGTACGAGGAGTCAGTCTTCTTGTACTCAAGTCGGCATTGTGCCTTTTGTATTTAATTCCTATGCAAATTCTGTGTTTCATCGTCACTAAGAAGGTCAGAGGGATACAGTAAACCGAAGTGAAGCATCCGAATCTATAACTAGTGTCACAGGAATGGTTCAAACATAGACAGTAGGAAGAGTCAGTCTTTTTGTACTTAAGTCGGCATTGTGCCTTTTCTATTTAATTCCGATGCAATTTCTGTGTTTCAACGTCCATAAGAAGGTCAGAGGGATACAGTAAACCTGAAGTGAAGCATCGGAATCTGTAACTAGCGTCACAGGAATGGTTCAAATCATAGACAGTAAGAGGAGTCACTCTTCTTGTACTTAAGTCGGCATTGTGCCTTTTATATTTAATTCCGATGCAATTTCTGTGTTTCATCGTCAATAAGAAGGTCCAAGGGATACAGTAAACCTGAAGTGAATCATCGTAATCTATGACTAGTGTCACAGGAATGGTTATAAACATAGTCAGTACGAGGAGTCAGTCTTCTTGTACTCAAGTCGGCATTGTGCCATTTGTATTTAATTCCGATGCAAATTCTGTGTTTCATCGTCAATAAGAAGGTCAGAGGGATACAGTTAACCTGAAGTGAAGCATCCGAAACTATAAGTAGTGTCACAGGAATGGTTCAAAACATAGACAGTAGGAAGAGTCAGTCTTTTTGTACTTAAGTCGGCATTGTGCCTTTTCTATTTAATTCCGATGCAATTTCTGTGTTTCATCGTCAATAAGAAGGTCAGAGGGATACTGTAAACCTGAAGTGTGGCATCGGAATCTGTAACTAGCGTCACAGGAATGGTTCAAAACATAGACAGTAAGAAGAGTCAGTCTTCTTGTACTTAAGTCGGCATTATGCCCTTTTCAATTTAATTCCGATGCAATTACTGTGTTTCATCGTCAATAAGAACGTCCAAGGGATACAGTAAACCTGAAGTGAAGCATCGGAATCTACAACTAGTGTCAGAGGAATGGTTCAAACATAGTCAGTAGGAAGAGTCAGTCTTATTGTACTTAAGTCGGCATTGTGCCTTTTCTATTTAATTCCGTTGCAATTTCTGTGTTTCATCGTCAAGAAGAACGTCCAAGGGATACAGTAAACCTGAAGTGAAGCATCGGGGAATCTGTAACTAGCGTCACAGGAATGGTTCAAATCATAGACAGTAAGAGGAGTCAGTCTTCTTGTACTTAAGTCGGCATTGTGCCTTTTCTATTTAATTCCGATGCAATTTCTGTGTTTCATCGTCAATAAGACGGTCAGAGGGATACAGTAAACCTGAAGTAAAGCATCGGAATCTGTAACTAGCGTCACAGGAATGGTTCAAAACATAGACAGTAAGAAGAGTCAGTCTTCTTGTACTTAAGTCGGCATTATGCCCTTTTCAATTTAATTCCGATGCAATTACTGTGTTTCATCGTCAATAAGAAGGTCAGAGGGATACAGTAAACCTGAAGTGAAGCATCGGAATCTATAACTAGTGTCACAGGAATGGTTCAAAACATAGACAGTAGAAGAGTCGGTCTTTTTGTACTTAAGTCCGAATTGTGCCTTTTCTATTTAATTCCGATGCAATTTCTGTGTTTTATCGTCAATAAGAAGGTCCAAGGGATACAGTAAACCTGAAGTGAAGCATCGGAATCTATAACTAGTGTAACAGAAATGGTTCAAAACATAGACAGTAAGAAGAGTCAGTCTTCTTGTACTTAAGTTAGCATTGTGCCTTTTCTATTTAATTCCGATTCAATGTCTGTGTTTCATCGTCAATAAGAAGGTCAGAGGGATACAGTAAACCTGAAGTGAAGCATCGGAATCTATAACTAGTGTCACAGGAATGGTTCAAAACATAGTCAGTAAGAAGAGTCAGTCTTCTTGTACTTAAGTCGGCATTGTGCCTTTTCTATTTAATTCCGATGCAATTTCTGTGTTTCAACGTCCATAAGAAGGTCAGAGGGATACAGTAAACCTGAAGTGAAGCATCCGAATCTATAACTAGTGTCACAGGAATGGTTCAAAGCATAGACAGTAGGAAGAGTCAGTCTTTTTGTACTTAAGTCGGCATTGTGCCTTTTCTATTTAATTCCGATGCAATTTCTGTGTTTCAACGTCCATAAGAAGGTCAGAGGGATACAGTAAACCTGAAGTGAAGCATCGGAATCTGTAACTAGCGTCACAGGAATGGTTCAAATCATAGACAGTAAGAGGAGTCAGTCTTCTTGTACTTAAGTCGGCATTGTGCCTTTTCTATTTAATTCCGATGCAATTTCTGTGTTTCATCGTCAATAAGAAGGTCCAAGGGATACAGTAAACTAGAAGTGAATCATCGTAATCTATAACTAGTGTCACAGGAATGGTTATAAACATAGTCAGTACGAGGAGTCAGTCTTCTTGTACTCAAGTCGGCATTGTGCCATTTGTATTTAATTCCGATGCAAATTCTGTGTTTCATCGTCAATAAGAAGGCCAGAGGGATACAGTTAACCTGAAGTGAAGCATCCGAAACTATAACTAGTGTCACAGGAATGGTTCAAAACGTAGACAGTGGGAAGAGTCAGTCTTTTTGTACTTAAGTCGGCATTGTGCCTTTTCTATTTAATTCCGATGCAATTTCTGTGTTTCATCGTCAATAAGAAGGTCAGAGGGATACAGTAAACCTGAAGT
This sequence comes from Schistocerca piceifrons, assembly GCF_021461385.2. Lineage (NCBI taxonomy): Eukaryota > Metazoa > Arthropoda > Insecta > Orthoptera > Acrididae > Schistocerca > Schistocerca piceifrons. Next base: position 391,847 of record NW_025727713.1, on the reverse strand, counting down.
GAAGCATCAGAATCTGTAACTAGCGTCACAGGAACGGTTCAAACCATCGACAGTAGGAAGAGTCAGTCTTCTTGTACTTAAGTCCGAATTGTGCCTTTTCTATTTAATTCCAATGCAATTTCTGTGTTTCATCGTCAATAAGAAGGTCAAAGGGATACAGTAAACCTGAAGTGAAGCATCGGAATCTATAACTAGTGTTACAGAAGTGGTTCAAAACATAGACAGTAAGTAGAGTCAGTCTTCTTGTACTTAAGTTAGCATTGTGCCTTTTCTATTTAATTCCGATTCAATGTCTCTGTTTCATCGTCAATAAGAGGGTCAGAGGGATACAGTAAACCTGAAGTGAAGCATCGGAATCTATAACTAGTGTCACAGGAATGGTTCAAAACATAGTCAGTAAGAAGAGTCAGTCTTCTTGTACTTAAGTCGGCATTGTGCCTTTTCTATTTAATTCCGATGCAATATCTGTGTTTCATCGTCAATAAGAAGGTCAGAGGGATACGGTAAACCTGAAGTGAAGCATCGGAATCTATAACTAGTGACACAGGAATGGTTCCAAACATAGTCAGTATGAAGAGTCAGTCTTCTTGTACTTAAGTTGGCATTGTGCCTTTTCTATTTAATTCCGATACAATTTCTGTGTTTCATCGTCAATAAGAAGGTCCAAGGGATACAGTAAACCTGAAGTGAATCATCGGAATCTATAACAAGTGTCACAGGAATGGTTCAAAACATAGTCAGTACGAAGAGTAAGTCTTCTTGTACTTAAGTCGGCATTGTGCATTTTGTATTTAATTCCGATGCAATTTCTGTGATTCATCGTCAAAAAGAAGGTCAGAGGGATACATTAAACCTGAAGTGAATCAGCGGAATCTATAACTAGTGTCACAGGAATGGTTCAAAATATAGACAGTAGGAAGAGTCAGTCTTCTTGCACTTAAGTCGGTATTGTGCCTATTGTATTTAACTCCTATGCACTATCTGTGTTTCATCGTTAATAAGTAGATCCAAGGGATACAGTAAACCTGAAATGAAGCATCGGAATCTATAACTAGTGTCACACGAATGGTTCAAATCATAGACAGTAGGAAGATTCAGTCTACATGTACTTAAGTCGGCAATGTGCCTTTTGTATTTCATTCCGATGCAATATCTGTGTTTAATCGTCACTAAGAAGGTCCAAGGGATACAGTAAACCTCAAGTGAAGCACTGGAATCTGAAACTAGCGTCACAGGAATGGTTCAAAGCATAGACACTAAGAAGAGTCAGTCTGCTTGTACCTAAGACGGCATTATGCATTTTCTATTTAATTCCGATGCAATTTCTGTGTTTCATCGTCAATAAGAAAGACAGAGGGATACAGTGAACCTGAGGTGAAGCATCGAAATCTATAACTAGTGTCTCAGGAATGGTTCAAAAGATAGACAGTGGGAAGAGTCAGTCTTCTTGTACTTAAGTCGGCATTGTGCCTTATCTATTTAATTCCGATGCAAATTATGTATTTCGTCGCCAATAAGAAGGTCCAAAGGATACAGCAAACCTGAAGTGAAGCATCGGAATCTATAACTAATGTTACACGAATCGTTCAAAGCATAGACAGTAGGAAGAGTCAGTCTTCTTGTAATTAAGTCGGCATTGTGCCTCTTGTATTTAATTCCGATGTAATTTCTGTGTTTCATCGTCAAAAAGAAGGTCGGAAGGTTACAGTAAACCTGAAGTGAGGCATCGGAATCTGTAACTAGTGTCACAGGAATGGTTCAACACATAGACAGTAGGAAGAGTCAGTCTTCTTGTACTTAAGTCGGCATTGTGCCTGTTCTATTTAATTCCGATGCAATTTCTGTGTTTCATCGTAAATAGGAAGGTCCAAGGGATATAGTAAACCTGAAGTGAAGCGTCGGAATCTATAACTAGTGTCACAGGAATGGGTCAAAATATAGACAGTGGGAAGAGTCAGTCCTCTTGTACTTAAGTCGGTATTGTGCCTATTGTATTTAACTCCTATGCACTATCTGTGTCTCATCGTCAATAAGTACATCCAAGGGATACAGTAAACATGAAATGAAGCATCGGAATCGATAACTAGTGTCACAGGAATGGTTCAAATCATAGACAGTAGGAAGATTCAGTCTACATGTACTTAAGTCGGCATTGTGCCTTTTGTATTTAATTCCGATGCAATATCTATGTTTCATCGTCAATACGAAGGGCCAAGGGATACAGTAAACCTGAAGTGAAGCATCGGAATCTGTAACTAGCGTCACAGGAGTGGTTCAAAACATAGTCAGTAAGAAGAGTCAGTCTACTTGTACTTAAGTCGGCATTGTACCTCTTCTATTTAATTCCGATGCAATTTCTGTGTTTCATCGTCAGTAAGAACGTCCAAGGGATACAGTAAACCTGAAGTGAAGCATCGGAATCTATAACTAGTGTCACAGGAATGGTTCAAAGCACAGACAGTAGGAAGAGTCAGTCTTCTTGTACTTAAGTCGGCATTGTGCCTTTTCTATTTAATTCCGATGCAATTTCTGTGTTTCATCGTCAATAAGAAGGTCAGAGGGATACAGTAACACTGAAGTGAAGCATCGGAATCTGTAACTAGCGTCACAGGAATGGTTTATAACATAGACAGTAAGAAGAGTGCGTCTTCTTGTACTTAAGTCGGCATTGTGCCTTTTCTATTCAATTCCGATGCAATTTCTGTGTATCATCGTAAATAGGAAGGTCCAAGGGATATAGTAAACCTGAAGTGAAGCATCAGAATCCATACCTAGTGTCACAGGAATGGTTCAAACATAGACAGTAAGAGGAGTCAGTCTTCTTGTGCTTAAGTCGGCATTGTGCTTTTTCTAATTAATTCCGATGCAATTTCTGTGTTTCATCGTCAATAAGAAGGTCCAAGGGATACATTAAACCTGAAGTGAATCAGCGGAATCTATAACTAGTGTCACAGGAATGGTTAAAAACATAGTCAGTACGAAGAGGCAGTCTTCTTGTACTCAAGTCGGCATTGTGTTAAAAACATAGTCAGTACGAAGAGTCAGTCTTCTTGTACACAAGTCGGCATTGTTCCTTTTGTATTTAATTCCGATGCAAATTCTGTGTTTCATCGTCAATAAGAAGGTCTGTGGGATACAGTAAACCTGAAGTGAAGCATCCGAATCTATAACTAGTGTCACAGGAATGGTTCAAAACATAGTAAGTAGGAAGTGTCAGTCTTTTTGTACTGAAGTCGGCATTGTGCCTTTTCTATTTAATTCCGATGCAATTTCTGTGTTTCATCGTCAAAAAGAAGGTCAGAGGGATACAGTAAACTTGAAGTGAAGCATCGGAATCTGTAACTAGCGTCACAGGATTTTTTCAAAACATAGACAGTAAGAAGAGTCAGTCTTCTTGTACTTAAGTCGGCATTATGCCCTTTTCAATTTAATTCCGATTCAATTACTGTGTTTCATCGTCAATAAGAAGGTCAGACGGATACAGTAAACGTGAAGTGTAGCATCGGTATCTCTAACTAGTGTCACAGGATTGATTCAAAACATAGTCAGTAAGAAGAGCCAGTCTTCTTGCACTTAAGTCGGCATTGTGCCTTTTGTATTTAATTCCGATGCAATATCTGTGTTTCATCGACAATAAGAAGGTCCAAGGGATACAGTAAACCTGAAGTGAAGCATCGGAATCTGTAACTAGCGTCACAGGAATGGTTAAAAGCATAGTCAGTGAGAAGAGTCAGTCTTATTGTACTTAAGTCGGCATTGTGCCTTTTCTATTTAATTCCGATGCAATTTCTGTGTTTCATCGCCAATAAGAACGTCCAAGGGATACAGTAAACCTGAAGTGAAGCATCGGAATCTACAACTAGTGTCACAGGAATGGTTCCAAGCATAGTCAGTAGAAAGAGTCAGTATTTTTGTACTTAAGTCGGCATTGTTTCTTTTCTATTTAATTCCGATGCAATTTCTGTGTTTCAACATCCATAAGAAGGTCCGAGGGATACAGTAAACCTAAAGTGAAGCATCGGAATCTGTAACTAGAATCACAGGAATGGTTCAAATCATAGACAGTAAGAGGAGTCTGTCTTCTTGTACTTTAGTCGGCATTGTGCCTTTTCTATTTAATTACGATGCAATTTCTGTGTTTTATCGTCAATAAGAAGGTCCAAGGGATACAGTAAACCTGAAGTGAACCATCGTAATCTATAACTAGTGTCACAGGAATGGTTATAAACATAGTCAGTACGATGAGTCAGTCTTCTTGTACTCAAGTCGGCATTGTGAGTTTTGTATTTCATTCCGATGCAAATTCTGTGTTTCATCGTCACTAAGAAGGTCAGAGGGATACAGTAAACCTGAAGTGAAGCATCCGAATCTATAACTAGTGTCACAGGAATGGTTCAAAGCATAGACAGTAGGAAGAGTCAGTCTTTTTGTACTTAAGTCGGCATTGTGCCATTTCTATTTAATTCCGACGCAATTTCTGTGTTTCAACGTCCATAAGAAGGTCAGAGGGATACAGTAAACCTGAAGTGAAGCATCGGAATCAGTAACTAGCGTCACAGGAATGGTTCAAATCATAGACAGTAAGAGAAGTCAGTCTTTTTGTACTTAAGTCGGCATTGTACCTTTTCAATTTAATTCCGATGCAATTTCTGTGTTTCATCGTCAATAAGAAGGTCCAAGGGATACAGTAAACCTGAAGTGAATCATCGTAATCTATAACTAGTGTCACAGGAATGGTTATAAACATAGTCAGTACGAGGAGTCAGTCTTCTTGTACTCAAGTCGGCATTGTGCCTTTTGTATTTAATTCCGATGCAAATTCTGTGTTTCATCGTCAATAAGAATTTCAGAGGGATACAGTTAACCTGAAGTGAAGCATCCGAATCTATAACTAGTGTCACAGGAATGGTTCAAAACATAGACAGTAGGAAGAGTCAGTCTTTTTGTACTTAAGTCGGCATTGTGCCTTTTCTATTTAATTCCGATGCAATTTCTGTGTTTCATCGTCAATAAGAAGGTCAGAGGGATACTGTAAACCTGAAGTGTGGCATCGGAATCTGTAACTAGCATCACAGGAATGGTGCAAAACATAGACAGTAAGAAGAGTCAGTCTTCTTGTACTTAAGTCGGCATTATGCCCTTTTCAATTTAATTCCGATGCAATTACTGTGTTTCATCGTCAATAAGAACGTCCAAGGGATACAGTAAACCTGAAGTGAAGCATCGGAATCTACAACTAGTGTCACAGGAATGGTTCAAAACATAAGCAGTAGGAAGAGTCAGTCTTTTTGTACTTAAGTCGGCATTGTGCCTTTTCTATTTAATTCCGATGCAATTACTGTGTTTCAACGTCCATAAGAAGGTCAGAGGGATACAGTAAACCTGAAGTGAAGCATCGGAATCTGTAACTAGTGTCACAGAAATGGTTCAAAACATAGACAGTAAGAAGAGTCAGTCTTCTTGTACTTAAGTTAGCATTGTGCCTTTTCTATTTAATTCCGATTCAATGTCTGTGTTTCATCGTCAATAAGAAGGTCAGAGGGATACAGTAAACCTGAAGTGAAGCATCGGAATCTATAACTAGTGTCACAGGAATGGTTCAAAACATAGTCAGTACGAAGAGTAAGTCTTCTTGTACTTAAGTCGGCTTTGTGCATTTTGTATTTAATTCCGATGCAATTTCTGTGATTCATCGTCAAAAAGAAGGTCAGAGGGATACATTACACCTGAAGTGAATCAGCGGAATCTATAACTAGTGTCACAGGAATGGTTCAAATTATAGACAGTAGGAAGAGTCAGCCTTCTTGTACTTAAGTCGGTATTGTGCCTATTGTATTTAACTCCTATGCACTATCTGTGTTTCATCGTCAATAAGTAGATCCAAGGGATACAGTAAACCTGAAATGAAGCATCCGAATCTATAACTAGTGTCACAGGAATGGTTCAAATCATAGACAGTAGGAAGATTCAGTCTACATGTACTTAAGTCGGCATTGTTTCTTTTGTATTTAATTCCGATGCAATATCTATGTTTCATCGTCAATACGAAGGGCCAAGGGATACAGTAAACCTGAAGTGAAGCATCGGAATCTGTAACTAGCGTCACAGGAGTGGTTCAAAACATAGTCAGTAAGAAGAGTCAGTCTACTTGTACTTAAGTCGGCATTGTACCTCTTCTATTTAATTCCGATGCAATTTCTGTGTTTCATCGTCAGTAAGAACGTCCAAGGGATACAGTAAACCTGAAGTGAAGCATCGGAATCCATAACTAGTGTCACAGGAATGGTTCAAATCACAGACAGTAGGAAGAGTCAGTCTTCTTGTACTTAAGTCGGCATTGTGCCTTTTCTATTTAATTCCGATGCAATTTCTGTGTTTCATCGTCAATAAGATGGTCGGAGGGATACAGTAACCCTGAAGTGAAGCATCGGAATCTATAACTAGCGTCACAGGAATGGTTTATAACATAGACAGTAAGAAGAGTGCGTCTTCTTGTACTTAAGTTGGCATTGTGCCTTTTCTATTCAATTCCGATGCAATTTCTGTGTATCATCGTAAATAGGAAGGTCCAAGGGATATAGTAAATCTGAAGTGAAGCATCAGAATCCATACCTAGTGTCACAGGAATGGTTCAAACATAGACAGTAAGAGGAGTCAGTCTTCTTGTGCTTAAGTCGGCATTGTGCTTTTTCTATTTAATTCCGATGCAATTTCTGTGTTTCATCGTCAATAAGAAGGTCCAAGGGATACATTAAACCTGAAGTGAATCAGCGGAATCTATAACTAGTGTCACAGGAATGGTTAAAAACATAGTCAGTACGAAGAGTCAGTCTTCTTGTACTCAAGTCGGCATCGTGTTAAAAACATAGTCAGTACGAAGAGTCAGTCTTCTTGTACTCAAGTCGGCATTGTGCCTTTTGTATTTAATTCCGATGCAAATTCTGTGTTTCATCGTCAATAAGAAGGTCTGTGGGATACAGTAAACCTGAACTGAAGCATCCGAATCTATAACTAGTGTCACAGGAATGGTTCAAAACATAGTAAGTAGGAAGTGTCAGTCTTTTTGTACTTAAGTCGTCATTGTGCCTTTTCTATTTAATTCCGATGCAATTTCTGTGTTTCATCGTCAAAAAGAAGGTCAGAGGGATACAGTAAACTTGAAGTGAAGCATCGGAATCTGTAACTAGCGTCACAGGATTGGTTCAAAACACAGACAGTAAGAAGAGTCAGTCTTCTTGTACTTAAGTCGGCATTATGCCCTTTTCAATTTAATTCCGATGCAATTTCTGTGTTTCATCGTCAATAAGAAGGTCCAAGGGATACATTAAACCTGAAGTGAATCAGCGGAATCTATAACTAGTGTCACAGGAATGGTTAAAAACATAGTCAGTACGAAGAGTCAGTCTTCTTGTACACAAGTCGGCATTGTGTTAAAAACATAGTCAGTACGAAGAGTCAGTCTTCTTGTACTCACGTCGGCATTGTGCCTTTTCTATTTAATTCCGATGCAATTACTGTGCTTCATCGTCAATAAGAAGGTCAGACGGATACAGTAAACCTGAAGTGTAGCATCGGTATCTCTAACAAGTGTCACAGGAATGATTCAAAACATAGTCAGTAAGAAGAGCCAGTCTTCTTGCACTTAAGTCGGCATTGTGGCTTTTGTATTTAATTCCGATGCAATATCTGTGTTTCATCGTCAATAAGAAGGTCCAAGCGATACAGTAAACCTGAAGTGAAGCATCGGAATCTGTAACTAGCGTCACAGGAATGGTTAAAAAGCATAGTCAGTGAGAAGAGTCAGTCTTATCGTACTTAAGTCGGCATTGTGCCTTTTCTATTTAATTCCGATGCAATTTCTGTGTTTCATCGCCAATAAGAACGTCCAAGGGATACAGTAAACCTGAAGTGAAGCATCGGAATCTACAACTAGTGTCACAGGAATGGTTCCAAGCATAGTCAGTAGGAAGAGTCAGTATTTTTGTACTTAAGTCGGCATTGTTTCTTTTCTATTTAATTCCGATGCAATTTCTGTGTTTCAACATCCATAAGAAGGTCATAGGGATACAGTAAACCTAAAGTGAAGCATCGGAATCTGTAACTAGAATCACAGGAATGGTTCAAATCATAGACAGTAAGAGGAGTCTGTCTTCTTGTACTTTAGTCGGCATTGTGCCTTTTCTATTTAATTCCGATGCAATTTCTGTGCTTTATCGTCAATAAGAAGGTCCAAGGGATACAGTAGACCTGAAGTGAATCATCGTAATCTATAACTAGTGTCACAGGAATGGTTATAAACATAGTCAGTACGATGAGTAAGTCTTCTTGTACTCAAGTCGGCATTGTGAGTTTTGTATTTCATTCCGATGCAAATTCTGTGTTTCATCGTCACTAAGAAGGTCAGAGGGATACAGTAAACCTGAAGTGAAGCATCCGAATCTATGACTAGTGTCACAGGAATGGTTCAAAGCATAGACCGTAGGAAGAGTCAGTCTTTTCGTACTTAAGTCGGCATTGTGCCTTTTCTATTTAATTCCGATGCAATTTCTGTGTTTCATCGTCAATAAGAAGGTCAGAGGGATACTGTAAACCTGAAGTGTGGCATCGGAATCTGTAACTAGCATCACAGGAATGGTTCAAAACATAGACAGTAAGAAGAGTCAGTCTTCTTGTACTTAAGTCGGCATTATGCCCTTTTCAATTTAATTCCGATGCAATTACTGTGTTTCATCGTCAATAAGAACGTCCAAGGGATACAGTAAACCTGAAGTGAAGCATCGGAATCTACAACTAGTGTCACAGGAATGGTTCAAAACATAGTCAGTAGGAAGAGTCAGTCTTTTTGTACTTAAGTCGGCATTGTGCCTTTTCTATTTAATTCCGATGCAATTTCTGTGTTTCATCGTCAATAAGAACGTCCAAGGGATACAGTAAACCTGAAGTGAAGCATCGGAATCTACAACTAGTGTCACAGGAATGGTTCAAAACAAAGTCAGTGGAAAGAGTCAGTCTTTTTGTACTTAAGACGGCATTGTGCCTTTTGTATTTAATTCCGATGCAATTACTGTGTTTCAACGTCCATAAGAAGGTCAGAGGGATACAGTAAACCTGAGGTGAAGCATCGGAATCTGTAACTAGCGTCACAGGAATGGTTCAAATCTTAGACAGTAAGAGGAGTCTGTCTTCTTGTACTTAAGTCGGCATTGTGCCTTTTCTATTTAATTCCGATGCAATTTCTGTGTTTCATCGTGAATAAGAAGGTCCAAGGGATACAGTAAACCTGATGTGAATCATCGTAATCTATAAATAGTGTCACAGGAATGGTTAAAAACATTGTCACTACGAAGAGTCAGTGTACTTGTACTCAAGTCGGCATTGTGCCTTTTGTATTTAATTCCGACGCAAACACTGTGTTTCATCGTCAATAAGAAGGTCAGAGGAATACAGTAAACCTGAAGTGAAGCATCCGAATCTAAACTAGTGTCACAGGAATGGTTCAAACATACACAGTAGTAAGAGTCAGTCTTTTTGTACTTAAGTCGGCATTGTGCCTTTTCTATTTAATTCCGATGCAATTTCTGTGTTTCATCGTGAATAAGAAGGTCCAAGGGATACAGTAAACCTGATGTGAAACATCGTAATCTATAAATAGTGTCACAGGAATGGTTAAAAACATTGTCACTACGAAGAGTCAGTCTACTTGTACTCAAGTCGGCATTGTGCCTTTTGTATTTAATTCCGACGCAAACTCTGTGTTTCATCGTCAATAAGAAGGTCAGAGGAATACAGTGAACCTGAAGTGAAGCATCCGAATCTAAACTAGTGTCACAGGAATGGTTCAAACATAGACAGTAGTAAGAGTCAGTCTTATTGTACTTAAGTCGGCATTGTGCCTTTTCTATTTAATTCCGATGCAGTTTCTGTGTTTCATCGTCAATAAGAAGGTCAGAGGGATACAGTAAACCTGACGGGAAGCAACGGAATCTCTAACTAGTGTCACAGGAATGGTTCAAAACATAGTCAGTAAGAAGAGTCAGTCTTCTTGTACTTAAGTCGTCATTGTGCTTTTTGTATTTAATTCCGATGCAATTTCTGTGTTTCATCGTCAATAAGAAGGTCCAAGGGATACAGTAAACCTGAAGTGAAGCATCGGAATCTGAAACTAGCGTCACAGGAATGGTTCAAAGCATAGACACTATGAAGAGTCAGTCTGCTTGTACCTAAGACGGCATTGTGCCTTTTCTACTTAATTCCGATGCAATTTCTGTGTTTCATCGTCAATAAGAAGGTCAGAGGGATACAGTGAACCTGAGGTGAAGCATCGGAATCTATAACTAGTGTCACAGGAATGGTTCAAAGCATAGACAGTAGGAAGAGTCAGTCTTTTCGTACTTAAGTCGGCATTGTGCCTTTTCTATTTCATTCCGACGCAATTTCTGTGTTTCAACGTCCATAAGAAGGTCAGAGGGATACAGTAAACCTGAAGTGAAGCATCGGAATCAGTAACTAGCGTCACAGGAATGGTTCAAATCATAGACAGTAAGAGGAGTCAGTCTTCTTGTACTTAAGTCCGCATTGTGCCTTTTCTATTTAATTCCGATGCAATTTCTGTGTTTCATCGTCAATAAGAAGGTCAGAGGGATACTGTAAACCTGAAGTGTGGCATCGGAATCTGTAACTAGCATCACAGGAATGGTTCAAAACATAGACAGTAAGAAGAGTCAGTCTTCTTGTACTTAAGTCGGCATTATGCCCTTTTCAATTTAATTCCGATGCAATTACTGTGTTTCATCGTCAATAAGAACGTCCAAGGGATACAGTAAACCTGAAGTGAAGCATCGGAATCTACAACTAGTGTCACAGTAATGGTTCAAAACATAGTCAGTAGGAAGAGTCAGTCTTTTTGTACTTAAGTCGGCATTGTGCCTTTTCTATTTAATTCCGATGCAATTTCTGTGTTTCATCGTCAATAAGAACGTCCAAGGCATACAGTAAACCTGAAGTGAAGCATCGGAATCTACAACTAGTGTCACAGGAATGGTTCAAAACATAGTCAGTGGAAAGAGTCAGTCTTTTTGTACTTAAGACGGCATTGGGCCTTTTCTATTTGATTCCGATGCAATTACTGTGTTTCAACGTCCATAAGAAGGTCAGAGGGATACAGTAAACCTGAGGTGAAGCATCGGAATCTGTAACTAGCGTCACAGGAATGGTTCAAATCATAGACAGTAAGAGGAGTCTGTCTTCTTGTACTTAAGTCGGCATTGTGCCTTTTCTATTTAATTCCGATGCAATTTCTGTGTTTCATCGTGAATAAGAAGGTCCAAGGGATACAGTAAACCTGATGTGAATCATCGTAATCTATAAATAGTGTCACAGGAATGGTTAAAAACATTGTCACTACGAAGAGTCAGTGTACTTGTACTCAAGTCGGCATTGTGCCTTTTGTATTTAATTCCGACGCAAACACTGTGTTTCATCGTCAATAAGAAGGTCAGAGGAATACAGTAAACCTGAAGTGAAGCATCCGAATCTAAACTAGTGTCACAGGAATGGTTCAAACATACACAGTAGTAAGAGTCAGTCTTTTTGTACTTAAGTCGGCATTGTGCCTTTTCTATTTAATTCCGATGCAATTTCTGTGTTTCATCGTGAATAAGAAGGTCCAAGGGATACAGTAAACCTGATGTGAAACATCGTAATCTATAAATAGTGTCACAGGAATGGTTAAAAACATTGTCACTACGAAGAGTCAGTCTACTTGTACTCAAGTCGGCATTGTGCCTTTTGTATTTAATTCCGACGCAAACTCTGTGTTTCATAGTCAATAAGAAGGTCAGAGGAATACAGTAAACCTGAAGTGAAGCATCCGAATCTAAACTAGTGTCACAGGAATGGTTCAAACATAGACAGTAGTAAGAGTCAGTCTTTTTGTACTTAAGTCGGCATTGTGCCTTTTCTATTTAATTCCGATGCAGTTTCTGTGTTTCATCGTCAATAAGAAGGTCAGAGGGATACAGTAAACCTGACGGGAAGCAACGGAATCTCTAACTAGTGTCACAAGAATGGTTCAAAACATAGTCAGTAAGAAGAGTCAGTCTTCTTGTACTTAAGTCGTCATTGTGCTTTTTGTATTTCATTCCGATGCAATTTCTGTGTTTCATCGTCAATAAGAAGGTCCAAGGGATACAGTAAACCTGAAGTGAAGCATCGGAATCTGAAACTAGCGTCACAGGAATGGTTCAAAGCATAGACACTATGAAGAGTCAGTCTGCTTGTACCTAAGACGGCATTGTGCCTTTTCTATTTAATTCCGATGCAATTTCTGTGTTTCATCGTCAATAAGAAGGTCAGAGGGATACAGTGAACCTGAGGTGAAGCATCGGAATCTATAACTAGTGTCACAGGAATGGTTCAAAACATAGACAGTAGGAAGATTCAGTCTACATGTACTTAAGTCGGCATCGTGCCTCTTGTATTTATTTCCGATGCAATTTCTGTGTTTCATCGTGAATAAGATGGTCAGAGGGATACAGTATACCTGAAGTGAAGCATCGGAATCTAAAACTAGTGTCACAGGAATGGTTCAAAACATAGTCAGTCAGAAGAGTCAGTACTTAAGTCGGCATTGTGGCTTTTGTCTTTAATTCCGATGCAATTTCTGTGTTTCATCGTCAATTAGAAGGTTAGAGGGATACAGTAAACCTGAGGGGAAGCATCGGAATCTCTAACTAGTGTCACAGGAATGGTTCACAACATAGTCAGTACGAAGAGTCTGTCTCCTTGTACTTAAGTCGGCATTATGCCCTTTTCAATTAAATTCCGATGCAATTACTGTGTTTCATCATCAATAAGAAGGTCAGAGGGATACAGTAAACCTGAAGTGAAGCATCGGTATCTCTAACTAGTTTCACAGGATTGTTTCAAATCATAGTCAGTAAGAAGAGTCAGTCTTCTTGTACTTAAGTCGGCATTGTGCATTTTGTATTTAATTCCGATGCAATTTCTGTGTTTCATCGTCAATAAGAAGGTCCAAGGGATACAGTAAACCTGAAGTGAAGCATCGGAATCTGTAACTAGCGTCACAGGAATGGTTAAAAACATAGTCAGTAAGAAGATTCAGTCTTACTGTACATAAGTCGTCATTGTGCCTTTTCTATTTAATTCCTATGCAATTTCTGTGTTTCATCGTCAAAAAGAAGGTCGGAGGGATACAGTAAACCTGAAGTGAGTCAGCGGAATCTATAACTAGTGTCACAGGAATGGTTCAAAACATAGACAGTAGGAAGAGTCAGTCTTCTTGTCCTTAAGTCGGCATTGTGCCTTTTGTATTTAATTCCGATCCAATATCTGTGTTTCATCGTCAATAAGAAGGTCCGAGGGATACAGTAAACCTGAAGTGAAGCATCGGAATCTGTAACTAGCGTGACAGGAGTGGTTCAAAACATAGTCAGTAAGAAGAGTCAGTCTTCTTGTACTTAAGTCGGCATTGTGCCTTTTCTATTTAATTCCGATGCAATGTCTGTGTTTCATCGTCAATGAGAAGGTCAGAGGGATACAGTAAACCTGAAGTGAAACATCGGAGTCTATAACTAGTGTCACAGGAATGGTTCAAAACATAGTCAGTAAGAAGAGTCAGTCTCCTTGTACATAAGTCGGCATTGTGCCTTTTCTATTTAATTCCGATGCAATATCTGTGTTTCATCGTCAATAAGAAGGTCAGAGGGATACAGTAAAACTGAAATGAAGCATCGGAATCTATAGCTAGTGACACAGGAATGGTTCCAAACATAGACAGTAAGAAGAGTCAGTCTTCTTGTACTTAAGTTGGCATTGTGCCCTTTCTATTTAATTTCGATGCAATATCTGTGTTTCATCGTCAATAAGAACGTCCAAGGGATACAGTGAACCTGAAGTGAATCATCGGAATCTATGACTAGTGTCACAGGAATGGTTCAAAACATAGTCGGTGCGAAGAGTCAGTCTTCTTGTACTTAAGTCGGCACTGTGCATTTTGTATTTAATTCCGATGCAGTTTATGGGTTTCATCGTCAATAAGAAGGTCAGAGGGATACAGTAACCCTTAAGTGAAGCATCGGAATCTATAACTAGTGTCACAGGAACGGTTCAAAGCATAGACAGTAAGAAGGGTCAGTCTTTTTGTACTTAAGTCGGAATTGTGCTTTTTGTATTTAATATCGTGGCAATTTCTGTGTTTCATCGTCAATTAGAAGGTCCAAGGGATACAGTAAACCGGAAGTGAAGCATCGGAATCAATAACTAGTGTCACAGGATTGGTTCAAAACATAGACAAAAAGAAGAGTCAGTCTTCTTGTACCTATGTCGGCATTGTGCCTCTTGTATTTAATTCCGATGCAATTCCTCTGATTCATCGTCAAAAAGAAGGGCAGAGGGATTCATTAAACCTGAAGAGAAGCATCGGAATATATAACTAGTGTCACAGGAATGGTTCAAAACATAGACAGTAGGAAGAGTCAGACTTCTTGTACTTAAGTCGGTATTGTGCCAATTGTATTTAACTCCTATGCACTATCTGGGTTTCACCGTCAATAAGAAGATCCAAGGGATACAGTAAACCTGAAATGAAGCATCGGAATCTATAACTAGTGTCACAGGAATGGTTCAAAGCATAGACAGTAGGAAGATTCAGTCTACATGTACTTAAGTCGGCATCGTGCCTTTTGTATTTAATTCCGATGCAATATCTGTGTTTCATCGACAATAGGAAGCTCCAAGGGATACAGTAAACCTGAAGTGAAGCATCGGAAGCTGTAACTAGCGTCACAGGAATGGTATAAAAACATAGTCAGTAAGGAGAGTCAGTCTTACTGTACTTAAGTCGTCATTGTGCCTTTTCTATTTAATTCGGATGCAATTTCTGTGTTTCATCGTCAATAAGAAGGTCCAAGGGATTCAGTAACCTGAAGTGAACCATCGGAATCTGTAACTAGCGTCACAGGAGTGGTTCATAACTTAGTCAGTAAGAAGAGTCAGTCTTCTTGTACTTAAGTCGGCATTGTGCCTTTTCTATTTAATTCCGATGCAATTTCTGTGTTTCATCGTCAATGAGAACGTCCAAGGGATACAGTAAACCTGAAGTGAAGCATCGGAAACTGTAACTAGTGTCGTAGGAATGGTTCAAAACATAGACAGTAGGAAGAGTCAGTCTTCTTTTACTTTAGTCGGCATTGTGCCGTTTCTATTTAATTCCGATGCAATTTCTGTGTTTCATCGTCAATAAGAACGTCCAAGGGATACAGTTAACCTGAAGTGAAGCATCGGAATCTATAACTAGTGTCACAGGAATGGTTCAAAGCATAGTCAGTAGGAAGAGCCAGTCTTTTTGTACTTAAGTCGGCATTGTGCATTTTGTATTCTATTCCGATGAAATATCTGTGTTTCATCGTCAATAAGTAGGTCCAAGGGATTCAGTAAACCTGAAGTGAACCATCGGAATCTGTAACTAGCGTCACAGGAGTGGTTCATAACTTAGTCAGTAAGAAGAGTCAGTCTTCTTGTACTTAAGTCGGCATTGTGCCTTTTCTATTTAATTCCGATGCAATTTCTGTGTTTCATCGTCAATGGGAACGTCCAAGGGATACAGTAAACCTGAAGTGAAGCATCGGAAACTATAACTAGTGTCGCAGGAATGGTTCAAAACATAGACAGTAGGAAGAGTCAGTCTTCTTTTACTTAAGTCGGCACTGTGCCTTTTCTATTTAATTCCGATGCAATTTCTGTGTTTCATCGTCAATAAGAACGTCCAAGGGATACAGTTAACCTGAAGTGAAGCATCGGAATCTATAACTAGTGTCACAGGAATGGTTTAAAGCATAGTCAGTAGGAAGAGCCAGTCTTTTTGTACTTAAGTCGGCATTGTGCCTTTTCTATTTAATTCCAATGCAATTTCTGTGTTTCAACGTCCATAAGAAGGTCAGAGGGATACAGTAAACCTGAAGGGAAGCAACGGAATCTCTAACTAGTGTCACAGGAATGGTTCAAAACATAGTCAGTAAGAAGAGTCAGTCTTCTTGTACTTAAGTCGGCTTTGTGCCTTTTGTATTTAATTGCGATTCAATTTCTGCGTTTCATCCTCAATAAGAAGGTCCAAGGGATACAGTAAACCTGAAGTGAAGCATCGGAATCTGAAACTAGCGTCACAGGAATGGTTCAAAACATAGACAGTAAGAAGAGTCAGTCTTCTTGTACTTAAGTCTCAATTGTGCCTTTTCTATTTAATTCCGATGCAATTTCTGTGTTTCATCGTCAATAAGAAGGTCCAAGGGATACAGTAAACCTGAAGTGAAGCATCGGAATCTATAACTAGTGTCACAGAAATGGTTCAAAACATAGACAGTAGGAAGATTCAGTCAACATGTACTTAAGACGGCATCGTGCCTTTTGTATTTATTTCCGATGCAATTTCTGTGTTTCATCGTCAATAAGATGGTCAGAGGGATACAGTATACCTGAAGTGAAGCATCGGAATCTAGAACTAGTGTCACAGGAATGGTTCAAAACATAGTCAGTAAGAAAAGTCAGTCTTCTTGTACTTAAGTCGGCATTGTGGCTTTTGTATTTAATTCCGATGCAATTTCTGTGTTTCATCGTCAATAAGAAGGTCAGAGGGATACAGTAAACCTGAGGGGAAGCATCGGAATCTCTAACTAGTGTCACAGGAATGGTTCAAAACATAGTCAGTACGAAGAGTCTGTCTTCTTGTACTTAAGTCGGCATTATGCCCTTTTCAATTTAATTCCGATGCAATTTCTGTGTTTCATCGTCAATAAGATGGACAGAGGGATACAGTATACCTGAAGTGAAGCATCAGAATCTATAACTAGTGTCACAGGAATGGTTCAAACATAGTCAGTAAGAAGATTCAGTCTTCTTGTACTTAAGTCGGCATTGTGGCTTTTGTATTTAATTCCGAAACAATTTCTGTGTTTCATCGTCAATAAGAAGGTCAGAGGGATACGGTGAACCTGAGGTGAAGCATCGGAATCTATAACTAGTGTCTCAGGAATGGTTCAAAACATAGACAGTAGGAATATTCAGTCCACATGTACTTAAGTCGGCATCGTGCCTTTTGTATTTATTTCCGATGCAATTTCTGTGTTTCATCGTCTATAAGATGATCAGAGGGATACAGTATACCTGAAGTGAAGCATCGGAATCTATAACTAGTGTCACAGGAATGGTTCAAAACATAGTCAGTAAGAAGAGTCAGTCTTCTTGTACTTAAGTCGGCATTGTGGCTTTTGTATTTAATTCCGATGCAATTTCTGTGTTTCATCGTCAATAAGAAGGTCAGAGGGATACAGAAATCCTGTGGGGAAGCATCGGAATCTCTAACTAGTGTCACAGGAATGGTTCAAAACATAGTCAGTACGAAGAGTCTGTCTTCTTGTACTTAAGTCGGCATTATGCCCTTTTCAATTTAATTCCGATGCAATTACTGTGTTTCATCGTCAATAAGAAGGTCCAAGGGATACAGTAAACCTGAAGTGAAGCATCGGAATCTGTAACTAGCGTCACAGGAATGGTTAAAAACATAGTCAGTAAGAAGAGTCAGTCTTACTGTACATAAGTCGTCATTGAGCCTTTTCTATTTAATTCCGATGCAATTTCTGTGTTTCATCGTCAAAAAGAAGGTCGGAGGGATACAGTAAACCTGAAGTGAGTCATCGGAATCTATAACTAGTGTCACAGGAATGGTTCAAGACATAGACAGCAGGAAGAGTCAGTCTTCTTGTCCTTAAGTCGGCATTGTGCCTTTTGTATTTAATTCCGATCCAATATCTGTGTTTAATCGTCAATAAAAAGGTCCAAGGGATACAGTAAACCAGAAGTGAAGCATCGGAATCTGTAACTAGCGTCACAGGAGTGGTTCAAAACATAGTCAGTAAGAAGAGTCAGTCTTCTTGTACTTAAGTCGGCATTGTGCCATTTCTATTTAATTCCGATGCAATTTCTGTGTTTCATCGTCAATAAGAACGTCCAAGGGATACAGTAAACCTGAAGTGAAGCATCGGAATCTATAACTAGTGTCACAGGAATGGTTCAAAGCATAGACAGTAAGAAGAGTCAGTCTTCTTGTACTTAAGTCGGCATTGTGCCTTTTCTATTTAATTCCGTAGCAATGTCTGTGTTTCATCGTCAATAAGAAGGTCAGAGGGATACAGTAAACCTGAAGTGAAGCATCGGAATTTATAACTAGTGTCACAGGAATGGTTCAAAACATAGTCAGTAAGAAGAGTCAGTCTCCTTGAACATAAGTCGGCATTGTGCCTTTTCCATTTAATTCCGATGCAATATCTGTGTTTCATCGTCAATAAGAAGGTCAGAGGGATACACTAAAACTGAAGTGAAGCATCGGAATCTATAGCTAGTGACACAGGAATGGTTCCAAACATAGACAGTAAGAAGAGTCAGTCTTCTTGTACTTAAGTTGGCATTGTGCCCTTTCTATTTAATTCCGATGCAATATCTGTGTTTCATCGTCAATAAGAAGGTCAGAGGGATACAGTACACCTGAAGAGAAGCATAGGAATCAATAACTAGTGTCACAGGTATGGTTCAAAACATAGTCAGTAAGAAGAGTCAGTCATCTTGTACTTAAGTCGGCATTGTGCCTTTTCTATTAAATTCCGATGCAATTTCTGTGTTTCATCGTCAATAAGAAGGTCCAAGGGATACAGTAAACCTGAAGTGAAGCATCAGAATCTATAACTAGTGTCACAGAAATGGTTCAAAACTTAGACAGTAAGAAGAGTCAGTCTTCTTGTACTTAAGTCAGCATTGTGCCTTTTCTATTTAATTCCGATGCAATGTCTGTGTTTCATCGTCAATAAGAAGGACAGAGGGATACAGTAAACCTGAAGTGAAGCATAGGAATCTGTAACTAGTGTCACAGGTATGGTTCAAAACATAGTCAGTAAGAAGAGTCAGTCATCTTGTACTTAAGTCGGCATTGTGCCTTTTCTATTTAATTCCGATGCAATATCTGTGTTTCATCGTCAATAAGAAGGTTAGAGGGATACGGTAAACCTGAAGTGAAGCATCGGAATCTATAACTAGTGACACAGCAATGGTTCCAAACTCAGTCAGTACGAAGAGTCAGTCTTCTTGTACTTAAATCGGCATTGTGCATTTTGTATTGAATTCCGATTCAATTTCTGTGTTTCATCGTCAATAAGAAGGTCCAAGATATACAGTAAACCTGCAGTGAATCGTCGGAATCTATAACTAGTGTCAGAGGAATGGTTCAAAACATAGTCAGTACGAAGAGTCAGTCTTCTTGTACTTAAGTCGGCATTGTGAATTTTGTATTGAATTCCGATTCAATTTCTGTGTTTCATCGTCAATAAGATGGTCAGAGGGATACAGTAAACCTTAAGTGAAGCAACGGAATCTATAACTAGTGTCACAGGAATGTTTCAAAGCATAGACAGTAAGAAGCGTCAGTCTTCTTGTACTTAAGTCGGCATTGTGCCTTTTGTATTTATTTCCGATGCAATTTCTGTGATTCATCGTCAAAAAGAAGGACAGAGGGATACATTAAACCTGAAGTGAAGCATCGGAATCTATAACTAGTGTCACAGGAATGGTTCAAAACATAGACAGTAGGAAGTGCCAGTCTTCTTGTACTTAAGTCGGTATTGTGCCTATTGTATTTAACTCCTGTGCAGTATCTGTGTTTCATCGTCAATAAGTAGATCCAAGGGATACAGTAAACGTGAAATGAAGCATCGGAGTCTATAACTAGTGTCACAACAGTGGTTCAAAACATAGACTGTAGGAAGATTAGTCTACATGTACTAAAGTCGGCATCGTGCCTTTTGTATTTATTTCCGATGCAATTTCTGTGTTTCATCGTCAATAAGGTGGTCAGAGGGATACAGTAAACCTGAAGTGAAGCATCGGAATCTATACCTAGTGTAACAGGAGTGGTTCAAAACATACTCAGTAAGAAGGGTCAATCTTCTTGTACTTAAGTCGGCATTGTGCCTCTTGTATTTAATTCCGATGCAATTTCTGTGTTTCATCGTCAATAAGAAGGTCAGAGGGATACAGTAAACCTGAAGGGAAGCAATGGAATCTCTAACTAGTGTCACAGGAATGGTTCAAAGCATAGTCAGTCAGAAGAGTCAGTCTTCTTGTACTTAAGTCGGCTTTGTGCCTTTGGTATTTAATTCCGATGCAATTTCTGTGTTTTATCGTCAATACGAAGGTCCAAGGGATACAGTAAACCTGAAGTGAAGCATCGGAATCTGAAACTAGCGTCACAGGAATGGTTCAAAGCATAGACACTATGAAGAGTCAGTCTTCTTGTACTTAAGTCGGCATTGTGCATTTTGTATTTAATTCCGATGCAATATCTGTGTTTCATCGTCAATAAGAAGGTCCAAGGGATACAGTAAACCTGAAGTGAAGCATCGGAATCTGTAACTAGCGTCACAGGAATGGTTAAAAGCATAGTCAGTAAGAAGTGTCAGTCATACTGTACATAAGTGGTCATTGTGCCTTTTCTATTTAATTCCGATGCAATTTCTGTGTTTCATCGTCAAAAAGGAGGTCGGAGGGATACAGTAAACCTGAAGTGAGTCATCGGAATCTATAACTAGTGTCACAGGAATGGTTCAAAACATAGACAGTAGGAAGAGTCAGTCTTCTTGTCCATAAGTCGGCATTGTGCCTTTTGTATTTAATTCCGATCCAATATCTGTGGTTCATCGTCAATACGAAAGTCCAAGGGATACAGAAAAACCTAAAGTGAAGCATCGGAATCTGTAACTAGCGTCACAGGAGTGCTTCAAAACATAGTCAGTAAGAAGAGTCAGTCTTCTTGTACTTAAGTCGGCATTGTGCCTTTTCTATTTAATTCCGATGCAATTTCTGTGTTTCATCGTCAATAAGAACGTCCAAGGGATACAGTAAACCTGAAGTGAAGCATCGGAATCTATAACTAGTGACACAGGATTGGTTCCAAACATAGACAGTAAGAAAAGTCAGTCTTCTTGTACTTAAGTTGGCATTGTGCCCTTTCTATTTAATTCCGATGCAATATCTGTGTTTCATCGTCAATAGGAAGGTCCAAGGGATACAGTAAACCCGAAGTGAATCATCGTAATCTATGACTAGAGTCACAGGAATGGTTCATAACATAGTCGGTACGAAGAGTCAGTCTTCTTGTACTTAAGTCGGCATTGTGCATTTTGTATTTGTTTCCGATGCAGTTTCTGAGTTTCATCGTCAATAAGAAGGTCAGAGGGATACGGTAACCCTTAAGTGAAGCATCGGAATCTATAACTAGTGTCACAGGAATGGTTAAAGCATAGACAGTAAGAAGGGTCAGTCTTCTTGTACTTAAGTCGCCATTGTGCTTTTTGTATTTAATATCGTGGCAATTTCTGTGTTTCATCGTCAATTAGAAGGTCCAAGGGATACAGTAAACCGGAAGTGAAGCATCGGAATCAGTAACTAGTGTCACAGGAATGGTTGAAAACATAGACAAAAAGAAGAGTCGGTCTTCTTGTACCTATGTCGGCATTGTGCATTTTGTATTAAATTCCGATGCAATTTCTGTGATTCATCGTCAAAAAGAAGGGCAGAGAGATTCATTAAACCTGAAGAGAAGCATCGGAATATTTAACTAGTGTCAGAGGAATGGTTCAAAACATAGACAGTAAGAAGAGTCAGTCTTCTTGTACTTAAGTCGGTATTGTGCCTATTGTATTTAACTCCTATGCACTATCTGGGTTTCATCGTCAATAAGAAGATCCAAGGGATACAGTAAACCTGAAATAAAGCGTCGGAATCTATAACTAGTGTCACAGGATTGGTTCAAACCATAGACAGTAGGAAGATTCAGTCAACATGTACTTAAGTCGGCATCGTGCCTTTTGTATTTAATTCCGAAGCAATATCTGTGTTTCATCGTCAATAAGAAGGTCCAAGGGATACAGTAAACTTGAAGTGAAGCATCGGAAGCTGTAACTAGCGTCACAGGAGTGGTTAAAAACATAGTCAGTAAGAAGAGTCAGTCTTACTGTACTTAAGTCGTCATTGTGCCTTTTCTACTTAATTCGGATGTAATTTCTGTGTTTCATCGGCAATAAGAACGTCCAAGGGATACAGTAAACCTGAAGTGAGGCATGGGAATCTATAACTAGTGTCACAGGAATGGTTCAATACATAGACAGTAGGATGAGTCAGTCTTCTTGTACTTAAGTCGGCATTGTGCATTTTGTATTTAATTCCGATGCAATATCTGTGTTTCTACGTCAATAAGAAGGTCCAAGGGATACAGTAAACCTGAAGTGAACCATCGGAATCTGTAACTAGCCTCACAGGAGTGGTTCAAATCATAGTCAGTAAGAAGAGTCAGTCTTCTTGTACTTAAGTCGGCATTGTGCCTTTTCTATTTAATTCCGATGCAATTTCTGTGTTTCATCGTCAATAAGAACGTCCAAGGGATACAGTATACCCGAAGTGAAGCATCGGAATCTATAACTAGTGTCGCAGGAATGGTACAAAACATAGACAGTAGGAAGAGTCAGTCTTCTTTTACTTAAGTCGGCATTGTGCCTTTTCTATTTAATTCCGATACAATTTCGTTGTTTCATCGGCAATAAAAACGTCCAAGTGATATAGTAAACCTGAAGTGAAGCATCGGAATCTATAACTAGCGTCACAGGAATGGTTCAAAGCATAGTCATTAGGAAGAGCCAGTCTTTTTGTACTTAAGTCGGCATTGTGCTTTTTCTATTTAATTCCAATGCAATTTCTGTGTTTCAACGTCCATAAGAAGGTCAGAGGGATACAGTAAACCTGAAGTGAAGCATCGGAATCTGTAACTAGCGTCACAGGAATGGTTCAAAACATAGACAGTAAGAAGAGTCAGACTTCTTGTACTTAAGTCAGAATTGTGCCTTTTCTATTTAATTCCGAAGCAATTTCTGTGTTTCATTGTCAATAAGAAGGTCCAAGGGATACAGTAAACCGGAAGTGAAGTATCGGAATCTATAACTAGTGTCACAGAAATGGTTCAAAACATAGTCGGTACGAAGAGTCAGTCTTCTGGTACTTTAGTCGGCATTGTGCATTTTGTATTTAATTCCGATGCAGTTTCTGTGTTTCATCGTCAATAAGAAGGTCCAAGGGATACAGTAAACCTGAAGTGAATCATCGGAATCTATGACTAGTGTCACAGGAATGGTTCAAAACATAGTCGGTACGAAGAGTCAGTCTTCTTGTACTTAAGTCGGCATTGTGCATTTTGTATTTAATTCCGATGCAGTTTCAGTGTTTCATCGTCAACAAGAAGGTCAGAGGGATACAGTAACCCTTAAGTGAAGCATCGGAATCTATAACTAGTGTCACAGGAATGGTT
The DNA here is from genome assembly GCF_021461385.2 of Schistocerca piceifrons. NCBI lineage: Eukaryota > Metazoa > Arthropoda > Insecta > Orthoptera > Acrididae > Schistocerca > Schistocerca piceifrons. Next base: position 368,431 of record NW_025727713.1, on the reverse strand, counting down.
CAAAGCATAGACAGTAAGAAGGGTCAGTCTTCTTGTACTTAAGTTGGCATTGTGCTTTTGGTATTTAATATCGTGGCAATTTCTGTGTTTCATCGTCAATTAGAAGGTCCAAGGGATACAGTAAACCGGAAGTGAAGCATCGGAATCAATAACTAGTGTCACAGTAATGGTTCAAAACATAGACAAAAAGAAGAGTCAGTCTTCTTGTACCTATGTCGGCATTGTGCCTTTTGTATTTAATTCCGATGCAATTTCTGTGATTCAACGTCAAAAAGAAGGGCAGAGGGATTCATTAAACCTGTAGAGAATCATCGGAATATATAACTAGTGTCACAGGAATGGATCAAAACATAGACAGTAGGAAGAGTCAGTCTTCTTGTACTTAAGTCGGTATTGTGCCTATTGTATTTAACTCCCATGCACTATCTGGGTTTCATCGTCAATAAGAAGATCCAAGGGATACAGTAAACCTGAAGTGAAGAATCGGAATCTATAACTAGTGTCACAGGAATGGTTCAAAACATAGACAATAGGAAGATCCAGTCTACATGTACTTAAGTCGGCATCGTGCCTTTTGTATTTATTTCCGATGCAATATCTGTGTTTCATCGTCAATACGAAGGTCCAAGGGATACAGAAAACCTGAAGTGAAGCATCGGAAGCAGTAACTAGCGTCACAGGAATGGTTAAAAACATAGTCAGTAAGAAGAGTCAGTCTAACTGTACTTAAGTCGTCATTGTGCCTTTTCAATTTAATTCGGATGCAATTTCTGTGTTTCATCGTCAATAACAACGACCAAGGGATACAGTAAGCCTGAAGTGAGGCATGGGAATCTATAACTAGTGTCACAGGAATGGTTCAATACATAGACAGTAGGATGAGTCAGTCTTCTTGTACTTAAGTCGGCATTGTGCATTTTGTATTTAATTCCGATGCAATATCTGTGTTTCATCGTCAATAAGAAGGTCCAAGGGATACAGTCAACCTGAAGTGAACCATCGGAATCTGTAACTAGCCTCACAGGAGTGGTTGAAATCATAGTCGGTAAGAAGAGTCAGTCTTCTTGTACTTAAGTCGGCATTGTGCCTTTTCTATTTAATTCCGATGCAATTTCTGTGTTTCTTCGTCAATAAGAACGTCCAAGGGATACAGTATACCTGAAGTGAAGCATCGGAATCTATAACTAGTGTCGCAGGAATGGTACAAAACATAGACAGTAGGAAGAGTCAGTCTTCTTTTACTTAAGTCGGCTTTGTGCCTTTTCTATTTATTTCCGATTTAATTTCGTTGTTTCATCGGCAATAAGAACGTCCAAGGGATACAGTAAACCTGAAGTGAAGCATCGGAATCTATAACTAGCGTCACAGGAATGGTTAAAAGCATAGTCATTAGGAAGAGCCAGTCTTTTTGTACTTAAGTCGGCATTGTGCTTTTTCTATTTAATTCCAATGCAATTTCTGTGTTTCAACGTCCATAAGAAGGTCAGAGGGATACAGTAAACCTGAAGTGAAGCATCGGAATCTGTAACTAGCGTCAGAGGAATGGTTCAAAACATAGACAGTAACAAGAGTCAGACTTCTTGTACTTAGGTTAGAATTGTGCCTTTTCTATTTAATTCCGATGCAATTTCTGTGTTTCATTGTCAATAAGAAGGTCAGAGGGATACAGTAAACCTGAAGTGAAGCATCGGAATCTATAACTAGTTTCACAGGAATGGTTCAAAACATAGACAGTAAGAAGGGTCAGTCTTCTTGTACTTAAGTCGACATTGTGCCTTTTGTATTTAAGTCCGATGCAATTTCTGTGTTTCATCGTCAATAAGAAGGTCAGAGGGATACAGTAAACCTGAAGTGAAGCATCGGAATCTATAACTAGTGTCACAGGAATGGTTCAAAACAGTCAGTAAGAAGAGTCATTCTTCTTGTACTTAAGTCGGCATTGTGCCTTTTGTATTTAATTCCGATGCAATTTCTGTGTATCATCGTCAATAAGAAGGTCCAAGGGATACAGTAAACCTGAAGTGAAGCATCGGAATCTATAACTAGTGTCACAGGAATGGTTCAAATCATAGACAGTAAGAAGAGTCAGTCGTCTTGTACTTAAGTCGGCATTGTGCCTTTTCTATTTAATTCCGATGCAATTTCTGTATTTCATCGCCAATAAAAAGGTCCAAAGGATACAGTAAACCTGAAGTGAAGCATCGGAATCTGTAACTAGCGTCACAGGAATGGTTAAAAGCATAGTCAGTAAGAAGAGTCAGTCATACTGTACATAAGTCGTCATTGTGCCTTTTCTATTTAATTCCGATGCAATTTCTGTGTTTCTTCGTCAAAAAGGAGGTCGGAGGGATACAGTAAACCTGAAGTGAGTCATCGGAATCTATAACTAGTGTCACAGGAATGGTTCAAAACATAGACAGTAGGAAGAGTCAGTCTTCTTGTCCTTATGTCGGCATTGTGCCTTTTGTATTTAATTCCGATCCAATATCTGTGGTTCATCGTCAATACGAAGGTCCAAGGGATACAGAAAAACCTAAAGTGAAGCATCGGAATCTGTAACTAGCGTCACAGGAGTGCTTCAAAACATAGTCAGTAAGAAGAGTCAGTCTTCTTGTACTTAAGTCGGCATTGTGCCTTTTCTATTTAATTCCGATGCAATTTCTGTGTTTCATCGTCAATAAGAACGTCCAAGGGATACAGTAAACCTGAAGTGAAGCATCGGAATCTATAACTAGTGACACAGGATTGGTTCCAAACATAGACAGTAAGAAAAGTCAGTCTTCTTGTACTTAAGTTGGCATTGTGCCCTTTCTATTTAATTCCGATGCAATATCTGTGTTTCATCGTCAATAAGAAGGTCCAAGGGATACAGTAAACCCGAAGTGAATCATCGTAATCTATGACTAGAGTCACAGGAATGGTTCAAAACATAGTCGGTACGAAGAGTCAGTCTTCTTGTACTTAAGTCGGCATTGTGCATTTTGTATTTGTTTCCGATGCAGTTTCTGTGTTTCATCGTCAATAAGAAGGTCAGAGGGATACGGTAACCCTTAGTGAAGCATCGGAATCTATAACTAGTGTCACAGGAATGGTTAAAGCATAGACAGTAAGAAGGGTCAGTCTTCTTGTACTAAGTCGCCATTGTGCTTTTTGTATTTAATATCGTGGCAATTTCTGTGTTTCATCGTCAATTAGAAGGTCCAAGGGATACAGTAAACGGAAGTGAAGCATCGGAATCAGTAACTAGTGTCACAGGAATGGTTGAAAACATAGACAAAAAGGAGAGTCAGTCTTCTTGTACCTATGTCGGCATTGTGCATTTTGTATTAAATTCCGATGCAATTTCTGTGATTCATCGTCAAAAAGAAGGGCAGAGAGATTCATTAAACCTGAAGAGAAGCATCGGAATATATAACTAGTGTCAGAGGAATGGTTCAAAACATAGGCAGTAGGAAGAGTCAGTCTTCTTGTACTTAAGTCGGTATTGTGCCTATTGTATTTAACTCCTATGCACTATCTGGGTTTCATCGTCAGTAAGAAGATCCAAGGGATACAGTAAACCTGAAATAAAGCGTCGGAATCTATAACTAGTGTCACAGGATTGGTTCAAACCATAGACAGTAGGAAGATTCAGTCTACATGTACTTAAGTCGGCATCGTGCCTTTTGTATTTAATTCCGAAGCAATATCTGTGTTTCATCGTCAATAAGAAGGTCCAAGGGATACAGTAAACCTGAAGTGAACCATCGGAAGCTGTAACTAGCGTCACAGGAATGGTTAGAAACATAGTCAGTAAGAAGAGTCAGTCTTACTGTACTTAAGTCGTCATTGTGCCTTTTCTACTTAATTCGGATGTAATTTCTGTGTTTCATCGGCAATAAGAACGTCCAAGGGATACGGTAAACCTGAAGTGAGGCATGGGAATCTATAACTAGTGTCACAGGAATGGTTCAATACATAGACAGTAGGATGAGTCAGTCTTCTTGTACTTAAGTCGGCATTGTGCATTTTGTATTTAATTCCGATGCAATATCTGTGTTTCTACGTCAATAAGAAGGTCCAAGGGATACAGTAAACCTGAAGTGAACCATCGGAATCTGTAACTAGCCTCACAGGAGTGGTTCAAATCATAGTCAGTAAGAAGAGTCAGACTTCTTGTACTTAAGTCAGAATTGTGCCTTTTCTATTTAATTCCGAAGCAATTTCTGTGTTTCATTGTCAATAAGAAGGTCCAAGGGATACAGTAAACCGGAAGTGAAGCATCGGAATCTATAACTAGTGTCACAGAAATGGTTCAAAACATAGTCGGTACGAAGAGTCAGTCTTCTGGTACTTTAGTCGGCATTGTGCATTTTGTATTTAATTCCGATGCAGTTTCTGTGTTTCATCGTCAATAAGAAGGTCCAAGGGATACAGTAAACCTGAAGTGAATCATCGGAATCTATGACTAGTGTCACAGGAATGGTTCAAAACATAGTCGGTACGAAGAGTCAGTCTTCTTGTACTTAAGTCGGCATTGTGCATTTTGTATTTAATTCCGATGCAGTTTCAGTGTTTCATCGTCAACAAGAAGGTCAGAGGGATACAGTAACCCTTAAGTGAAGCATCGGAATCTATAACTAGTGTCACAGGAATGGTTCAAAGCATAGACAGTAAGAAGGGTCAGTCTTCTTGTACTTAAGTTGGCATTGTGCTTTTGGTATTTAATATCGTGGCAATTTCTGTGTTTCATCGTCAATTAGAAGGTCCAAGGGATACAGTAAACCGGAAGTGAAGCATCGGAATCAATAACTAGTGTCACAGGAATGGTTCAAAACATAGACAAAAAGAAGAGTCAGTCTTCTTGTACCTATGTCGGCATTGTGCCTTTTGTATTTAATTCCGATGCAATTTCTGTGATTCAACGTCAAAAAGAAGGGCAGAGGGATTCATTAAACCTGTAGAGAATCATCGGAATATATAACTAGTGTCACAGGAATGGATCAAAACATAGACAGTAGGAAGAGTCAGTCTTCTTGTACTTAAGTCGGTATTGTGCCTATTGTATTTAACTCCCATGCACTATCTGGGTTTCATCGTCAATAAGAAGATCCAAGGGATACAGTAAACCTGAAGTGAAGAATCGGAATCTATAACTAGTGTCACAGGAATGGTTCAAAACATAGACAATAGGAAGATCCAGTCTACATGTACTTAAGTCGGCATCGTGCCTTTTGTATTTATTTCCGATGCAATATCTGTGTTTCATCGTCAATACGAAGGTCCAAGGGATACAGAAAACCTGAAGTGAAGCATCGGAAGCAGTAACTAGCGTCACAGGAATGGTTAAAAACATAGTCAGTAAGAAGAGTCAGTCTAACTGTACTTAAGTCGTCATTGTGCCTTTTCAATTTAATTCGGATGCAATTTCTGTGTTTCATCGTCAATAACAACGACCAAGGGATACAGTAAACCTGAAGTGAGGCATGGGAATCTATAACTAGTGTCACAGGAATGGTTCAATACATAGACAGTAGGATGAGTCAGTCTTCTTGTACTTAAGTCGGCATTGTGCATTTTGTATTTAATTCCGATGCAATATCTGTGTTTCATCGTCAATAAGAAGGTCCAAGGGATACAGTCAACCTGAAGTGAACCATCGGAATCTGTAACTAGCCTCACAGGAGTGGTTGAAATCATAGTCGGTAAGAAGAGTCAGTCTTCTTGTACTTAAGTCGGCATTGTGCCTTTTCTATTTAATTCCGATGCAATTTCTGTGTTTCTTCGTCAATAAGAACGTCCAAGGGATACAGTATACCTGAAGTGAAGCATCGGAATCTATAACTAGTGTCGCAGGAATGGTACAAAACATAGACAGTAGGAAGAGTCAGTCTTCTTTTACTTAAGTCGGCTTTGTGCCTTTTCTATTTATTTCCGATTTAATTTCGTTGTTTCATCGGCAATAAGAACGTCCAAGGGATACAGTAAACCTGAAGTGAAGCATCGGAATCTATAACTAGCGTCACAGGAATGGTTAAAAGCATAGTCATTAGGAAGAGCCAGTCTTTTTGTACTTAAGTCGGCATTGTGCTTTTTCTATTTAATTCCAATGCAATTTCTGTGTTTCAACGTCCATAAGAAGGTCAGAGGGATACAGTAAACCTGAAGTGAAGCATCGGAATCTGTAACTAGCGTCAGAGGAATGGTTCAAAACATAGACAGTAACAAGAGTCAGACTTCTTGTACTTAGGTTAGAATTGTGCCTTTTCTATTTAATTCCGATGCAATTTCTGTGTTTCATTGTCAATAAGAAGGTCAGAGGGATACAGTAAACCTGAAGTGAAGCATCGGAATCTATAACTAGTTTCACAGGAATGGTTCAAAACATAGACAGTAAGAAGGGTCAGTCTTCTTGTACTTAAGTCGACATTGTGCCTTTTGTATTTAAGTCCGATGCAATTTCTGTGTTTCATCGTCAATAAGAAGGTCAGAGGGATACAGTAAACCTGAAGTGAAGCATCGGAATCTATAACTAGTGTCACAGGAATGGTTCAAAACAGTCAGTAAGAAGAGTCATTCTTCTTGTACTTAAGTCGGCATTGTGCCTTTTGTATTTAATTCCGATGGCAATTTCTGTGTATCATCGTCAATAAGAAGGTCCAAGGGATACAGTAAACCTGAAGTGAAGCATCGGAATCTATAACTAGTGTCACAGGAATGGTTCAAATCATAGACAGTAAGAAGAGTCAGTCGTCTTGTACTTAAGTCGGCATTGTGCCTTTTCTATTTAATTCCGATGCAATTTCTGTATTTCATCGCCAATAAAAAGGTCCAAAGGATACAGTAAACCTGAAGTGAAGCATCGGAATCTGTAACTAGCGTCACAGGATGGTTAAAAGCATAGTCAGTAAGAAGAGTCAGTCATACTGTACATAAGTCGTCATTGTGCCTTTTCTATTTAATTCCGATGCAATTTCTGTGTTTCTTCGTCAAAAAGGAGTCGGAGGGATACAGTAAACCTGAAGTGAGTCATCGGAATCTATAACTAGTGTCACAGGAATGGTTCAAAACATAGACAGTAGGAAGAGTCAGTCTTCTTGTCCTTATGTCGGCATTGTGCCTTTTGTATTTAATTCCGATCCAATATCTGTGGTTCATCGTCAATACGAAGGTCCAAGGGATACAGAAAAACCTAAAGTGAAGCATCGGAATCTGTAACTAGCGTCACAGGAGTGCTTCAAAACATAGTCAGTAAGAAGAGTCAGTCTTCTTGTACTTAAGTCGGCATTGTGCCTTTTCTATTTAATTCCGATGCAATTTCTGTGTTTCATCGTCAATAAGAACGTCCAAGGGATACAGTAAACCTGAAGTGAAGCATCGGAATCTATAACTAGTGACACAGGATTGGTTCCAAACATAGACAGTAAGAAAAGTCAGTCTTCTTGTACTTAAGTTGGCATTGTGCCCTTTCTATTTAATTCCGATGCAATATCTGTGTTTCATCGTCAATAAGAAGGTCCAAGGGATACAGTAAACCCGAAGTGAATCATCGTAATCTATGACTAGAGTCACAGGAATGGTTCAAAACATAGTCGGTACGAAGAGTCAGTCTTCTTGTACTTAAGTCGGCATTGTGCATTTTGTATTTGTTTCCGATGCAGTTTCTGTGTTTCATCGTCAATAAGAAGGTCGGAGGGATACGGTAACCCTTAGTGAAGCATCGGAATCTATAACTAGTGTCACAGGAATGGTTAAAGCATAGACAGTAAGAAGGGTCAGTCTTCTTGTACTAAGTCGCCATTGTGCTTTTTGTATTTAATATCGTGGCAATTTCTGTGTTTCATCGTCAATTAGAAGGTCCAAGGGATACAGTAAACCGGAAGTGAAGCATCGGAATCAGTAACTAGTGTCACAGGAATGGTTGAAAACATAGACAAAAAGGAGAGTCAGTCTTCTTGTACCTATGTCGGCATTGTGCATTTTGTATTAAATTCCGATGCAATTTCTGTGATTCATCGTCAAAAAGAAGGGCAGAGAGATTCATTAAACCTGAAGAGAAGCATCGGAATATATAACTAGTGTCAGAGGAATGGTTCAAAACATAGGCAGTAGGAAGAGTCAGTCTTCTTGTACTTAAGTCGGTATTGTGCCTATTGTATTTAACTCCTATGCACTATCTGGGTTTCATCGTCAGTAAGAAGATCCAAGGGATACAGTAAACCTGAAATAAAGCGTCGGAATCTATAACTAGTGTCACAGGATTGGTTCAAACCATAGACAGTAGGAAGATTCAGTCTACATGTACTTAAGTCGGCATCGTGCCTTTTGTATTTAATTCCGAAGCAATATCTGTGTTTCATCGTCAATAAGAAGGTCCAAGGGATACAGTAAACCTGAAGTGAACCATCGGAAGCTGTAACTAGCGTCACAGGAATGGTTAGAAACATAGTCAGTAAGAAGAGTCAGTCTTACTGTACTTAAGTCGTCATTGTGCCTTTTCTACTTAATTCGGATGTAATTTCTGTGTTTCATCGGCAATAAGAACGTCCAAGGGATACGGTAAACCTGAAGTGAACCATCGGAATCTGTAACTAGCCTCACAGGAGTGGTTCAAATCATAGTCAGTAAGAAGAGTCAGTCTTCTTGTACTTAAGTCGGCATTGTGCGTTATCTATTTAATTCCGATGCAATTTCTGTGTTTCATCGTCAATAAGAACGTCCAAGGGATACAGTATACCCGAAGTGAAGCATCGGAATCTATAACTAGTGTCGCAGGAATGGTACCAAACATAGACAGTAGGAAGAGTCAGTCTTCTTTTACTTAAGTCGGCATTCTGCCTTTTCTATTTAATTCCGATGCAATTTCGTTGTTTCATCGGCAATAAGAACGTCCAAGGGATACAGTAAACCTGAAGTGAAGCATCGGAATCTATAACTAGCGTCACAGGAATGGTTCAAAGGATAGTCATTAGGAAGAGCCAGTCTTTTTCTACTTAAGTCGGCATTGTGCTTTTTCTATTTAATTCCAATGCGATTTCTGTGTTTCAACGTCCATAAGAAGGTCAGAGGGATACAGTAAACCTGACGTGAAGCATCGGAATCTGTATTTAGCGTCACAGGAATGGATCAAAACATAGACAGTAAGAAGAGTCAGACTTCTTGTACTTAAGTCAGAATTGTGCCTTTTCTATTTAATTACGATGCAATTTCTGTGTTTCATTGTCAATAAGAATGTCCAAGGGATACAGTAAACCGGAAGTGAAGCATCGGAATCTATAACTAGTGTCACAGAAATGGTTCAAAACATAGTCGGTATGAAGAGTCAGTCTTCTGGTACTTAAGTCGGCATTGTGCATTTTGTATTTAATTCCGATGCAGTTTCTGTGTTTCATCGTCAATAAGAAGGTCCAAGGGATACAGTAAACCTGAAGTGAATCATCGGAATCTATGACTAGTGTCACAGGAATGGTTCAAAACATAGTCGGTACGAAGAGTCAGTCTTCTTGTACTTAAGTCGGCTTGTGAATTTTGTATTTAATTCCAAGGCAGTTTCTGTGTTTCATCGTCAACAAGAAGGTCAGAGGGATACAGTAACCCTTAAGTGAAGCATCGGAATCTATAACTAGTGTCACAGGAATGGTTCAAAGCATAGACAGTAAGAAGGGTCAGTCTTCTTGTACTTAAGTTGGCATTGTGCTTTTTGTATTTAATATCGTGGCAATTTCTGTGTTTCATCGTCAATTAGAAGGTCCAAGGGATACAGTGAACCGGAAGTGAAGCATCGGAATCAATAACTAGTGTCACAGGAATGGTTCAAAACATAGACAAAAAGAAGAGTCAGTCTTCTTGTACCCATGTCGGCATTGTGCCTTTTGTATTTAATTACGATGCAATTTCTGTGATTCAACGTCAAAAAGAAGGGCAGAGGGATTCAATAAACCTGAAGAGAATCATCGGAATATATAACTAGTGTCACAGGAATGGATCAAAACATAGACAGTAGGAAGAGTCAGTCTTCTTGTACTTAAGTCAGTATTGTGCCTATTGTATTTAACTCCCATGCACTATCTGGGTTTCATCGTCAATAAGAAGATCCAAGGGATACAGTAAACCTAAAATGAAGCATCGGAATCTATAACTAGTGTCACAGGAATGGTTCAAAACATAGACAGTAGGAAGATCCAGTCTACATGTACTTAAGTCGGCATCGTGCCTTTTGTATTTATTTCCGATGCAATATCTGTGTTTCATCGTCAATAAGAAGGTCCAAGGGATACAGTAAACCTGAAGTGAAGCATCGGAAGCAGTAACTAGCGTCGCAGGAATGGTTAAAAACATAGTCAGTAAGAAGAGTCAGTCTAACTGTACTTAAGTCGTCATTGTGCCTTTTCAAATTAATTCGGATGCAATTTCTGTGTTTCATCGTCAATAACAACGTCCAAGGGATACAGTAAACCTGAAGTGAGGCATGGGAATCTATAACTAGTGTCACAGGAATGGTTCAAAGCATAGACAGTAGGATGTGTCAGTCTTCTTGTACTTAAGTCGGCATTGTGCATTTTGTATTTAATTCCGATGCAATATCTGTGTCTCTTCGTCAATAAGAAGGTCCAAGGGATTCAGTAAACCTGAAGTGAACCATCGGAATCTGTAACCAGCGTCACAGAAGTGGTTCAAAACATAGTCAGTAAGCAGAGTCAGTCTTCTTGTACTTAAGTTGGCATTGTGCCTTTTCTATTTAATTCCGATGCAATTTCTGTGTTTCATCGTCAATACGAACGGCCAAGGGATACAGTAAACCTGAAGTGAAGCATCGGAATATATAACTAGTGTCGCAGGAATGGTTCAAAACATAGACAGTAGGAAGAGTCAGTCTTCTTTTACTTAAGTCGGCATTGTGCCTTTTCTATTTAATTCCGATGCAATTTCTGTCTTTCATCGTCAATAAGAACGTCCAAGGGATACAGTAAACCTGAAGTGAAGCATCGGAATCTATAACTAGTGCCACAGGAATGTTTCAAAGCATAGTCAGTAGGAAGAGCCAGTCTTATTGTACTTAAGTCGGTATTGTGCCTTTTCTATTTAATTCCAATGCAATTTCTGTGTTTCAACGTCCATAAGAAGGTCAGAGGGATACAGTAAACCTGAAGTGAAGCATCGGAGTCTGTAACTAGCGTCACAGGAATGGTTCAAAACATAGACAGTAAGAAGAGTCAGACTTCTTGTACTTAAGTCAGAATTGTGCCTTTTCTATTTAATTCCGATGCAATTTCTGTGTTTCATTGTCAATAAGAAGGTCCAAGGGATACAGTTAATCGGAAGCGAAGCATCGGAATCTATAACTAGTGTCACAGAAATGGTTCAAAACATAGACAGTAAGAAGAGTCAGTCTTCTTGTACTTAAGTCGGCATTGTGCCTTTTCTATTTAATTCCGATGCAATGTCTGTGTTTCATCGTCAATACGAAGGTCAGAGGGATACAGTGAACCTGAAGTGAAGCATCGGAATCTATAACTAGTGTCACAGGAATGGTTCAAAACATAGTCAGTAAGAAGAGGCAGTCTTCTTGTACTTAAGTTGGCATTGTGCCTTTTCTATTTAATTCCGATGCAATATCTGTGTTTCATCGTCAATAAGAAGGTCCAAGGGGTACAGTAAACCTGAAGTGAATCATCGGAATCTATGACTAGTGTCACAGGAATGGTTCAAAACATAGTCCGTACCAAGAGTCAGTCTTCTTGTACTTAAGTCGGCATTGTGCCTTTTGTATTTAATTCCGATGCAATTTCAGTGTTTCATCGACAATAAGAAGGTGTAAGCGATACAGTAAACCTGAAGTGAAGCATCGGAATCTATAACTACTGGCACAGGAATGGTTCAAAGCATAGACAGTAAGAATAGTCAGTATTCTTGTACTTATGTCGACATTGTGCCTTTTGTATTTCAGTCCGATGCAATTTCTGTGTTTCATCGTCAATAAGAAGGTCAGAGGGATACAGTAAACCTGAAGTGAGGCATGGGAATCTATAACTGGTGTCACAGGAATGGTTCAATACATAGACAGTAGGATGAGTCAGTCTTCTTGTACTTAAGTCGGCATTGTGCATTTTGTATTTAATTCCGATGCAATATCTGTGTTTCATCGTCAATAAGAAGGTCCAAGGGATACAGTAAACCTGAAGTGAACCATCGGAATCTGTAACTAGCCTCACAGGAGTGGTTGAAATCATAGTCAGTAAGAAGAGTCAGTCTTTTTGTACTTAAGTCGGCATTGTGCCTTTTCTATTTAATTCCGATGCAATTTCGTTGTTTCATCGGCAATAAGAACGTCCAAGATATACAGTAAACCTGAAGTGAAGAATCGGAATCTATAACTAGCGTCACAGGAATGGTTCAAAGCATAGTCATTAGGAAGAGCCAGTCTTTTTGTACTTAAGTCGGCATTGTGCTTTTTCTATTTAATTCCAATGCAATTTCTGTCTTTCAACGTCCATAAGAAGGTCAGAGGGATACAGTAAACCTGAAGTGAAGCATCGGAATCTGTAACTAGCGTCACAGGTATGGTTCAAAACATAGACAGTAAGAAGAGTCAGACTTCTTGTACCTAAGTCGGCATTGTGCCTTTTGTATTTAATTCCGATGCAATTTCAGTGTTTCATCGTCAATAAGAAGGTCAGAGGGATACAGTAAACCTGAAGTGAAGCATCGGAATCTATAACTACTGGCACAGGAATGGTTCAAAGCATAGACAGTAAGAAGAGTCAGTATTCTTGTACTTCTGTCGACATTGTGCGTTTTGTATTTAAGTCCGATGCAATTTCTGTGTTTCATCGTCAATAAGAAGGTCAGAGGGATACAGTAAACCTGAAGTGAAGCATCGGAATCTATAACTAGTGTCACAGGAATGGTTCAAAACAGTCAGTAAGAAGAGTCAGTCTTCTTGTACTTAAGTCGGCATTGTGCCTTTTGTATTTAATTCCGATGCAATTTCTGTGTATCATCGTCAATAAGAAGGTCCAAGGGATACAGTAAACCTGAAGTGAAGCATCGGAATCTATAACTAGTGTCACAGGAATGGTTCAAATCATAGACAGTAAGAAGAGTCAGTCTTCTTGTACTTAAGTCGGCATTGTGCCTTTTCCATTTAATTCCGATGCAATTACTGTATTTCGTCGCCAATGTGAAGATCCAAAGGATACAGTAAACCTGAAGTGAAGCATCAGAATCTGTAACTAGCGTCACGGGAGTGGTTCAAAGCATAGTCAGTAAGAAGAGTCAGTCTTCTTGTACTTAAGTCGGCAATGTGCCTTTTCTATTTAATTCCGATGCAATTTCTGTGTTTCATCGTCAATAAGTACGTCCACGGGATACAGTAAACCTGAAGTGAAGCATCGGAATCTATAACTAGTGTCACAGGACTGGTTCAAAACATAGACAGTAGGCAGAGTCAGTCTTCTTGTACTTAAGTCGGCATTGTGCCGTTTGTATATAATTCCGATGCAATTTCTGTGTTTCATCGTCAATAAGAAGGTCAGAGGGATACAGTAACCCTGAAGTGAAGCATCGGAATCTGTAACTAGCGTCACAGGAATGGTTCATAACATAGACAGTACGAAGAGTCAGTCTTCTTGTACTTAAGTCGGCATTGTGCCTTTTCTATTTAATTCAGATGCAATTTCTGTGTTTCATCGTCAATAAGAAGGTCCAAGGGATATAGTAAACCTGAAGTGAAGCATCGGAATCTATAACTAGTGTCACAGGAATGGTTCAAAACATAGACACTAGGAGGAGTCAGTCTTCTTGTACTTTAGTCGGCATTGTGCCTTTTCTACTTAATTCCGATGCAATTTCTGTGTTTCATTGTCAATAAGAAGGTCCAAGGGATACAGTAAACCTGAGGTGAATCATCGTAATATATAACTAGTGTCACAGGAATGGTTCAAAACATAGTCAGTACGAAGAGTCAGCCTTCTTGTACTCAAGTCGGCATTGTGCCTTTTGTATTTAATTCCGATGCAATTTCTGTGATTCATCGTCAATAAGAAGGTCCAAGGGATATAGTAAACCTGAAGTGAAGCATCGGAATCTATAACTAGTGTCACAGGAATGGTTCAAAACATAGACAGTAGGAGGAGTCAGTCTTCTTGTAATTAAGTCAGCAATGTGCCTTTTGTATTTAATTCCGATGCACTTTTAGTGTTTCATCGTCAATAAGAAGGTGTAAGGGATACAGTAAACCTGAAGTGAAGCATCGGAATCTATAACTAGTGTCACAGGAGTGGTTCATAACACAGGCAGTAAGAAGAGTCAGTATTCTTGTACTTAAGTCTACATAGTGCCTTTTGTATTTAAGTCCGATGCAATTTCTGTGTTTCATCGTCAATAAGAAGGTGCAAGGGATACAGTAAACCTGAAGTGAAGCATCGGAATCTATAACTAATGTCACAGGAATCGTTCAAAGCATAGACAGTACGAAGAGTCAGTCTTCTTGTACTTATGTTGGCATTGTGCCTTTTGTATTTAATTCCGATGCAATTTCTGTATTTCATCGTCAATAGGAAGGTCAGAGGGATACAGCAAACCTGAAGTGAAGCATCGGAATCTATAACTAGTTCACAGGAATGGTTCAAAACAGTCTGTAAGAAGAGTCAGTCTTCTAGTACTTAAGTCGGCATTGTGCCTTTTCTATTTAATTCCGCTGCAATTTCTGTGTTTCACCGCCAATAAGAAGGTCCAAAGGATACAGTAAACCTGAAGTGAAGCATCGGAATCTATAACTAACGTCACAGGAATCGTTCAAAACATAGACAGTAGGATGAGTCAGTCTTCTTGTACTTAAGTCGGCATTGTGCCTCTTGTATTTAATTCCGATGAAAATCTGTGTTTCATCGTCTTAAAAAAGGTCAGAGGGATACAGTAAACCTGAAGTGAAGCATCGGAATCTATAACTAGTGTCACGGGAATGGTTCAAACATAGACAGTAGGAAGAGTCAGTCTTCTTGTACTTAAGTTGGTTTTGTGCCTTTTCTATTTAATTCCGATGCAATTTCTGAGTTTCATCGTCAAAAAGATGGTCAGAGGGATTCAGTAAACGAGATGTGAAGCATCGGAATCTATAACTAGTGTCGCAGGAATGGTTCAAAACATAGACAGTAGGAAGAGTCAGTCTTCTTGTACTTAAGTCGGCATTGCGGCTTTTCTATTTAATTCCGATGCTATTTCTGTGTTTCATCGTCAATAAGAAGGTCAGAGGGATACAGTAAACCTGAAGGGAAGCAACGGAATCTATAACTAGTGTCACAGGAATGGTTCAAAACATAGACAGTAGGAAGGGTCAGTGTTCTTGTACTTAAGTCGGCATTGTGCCTTTTCTATTTAATTCCGATGCAATTTCTGTGTCTCATCGTCAATAAGAAGGTCCAAGGGATACAGTAAACCTGAAGTGAAGCATCGGAATCTATAACTAGTGTCACAGGAATGGTTCAAAGCAACAGTAAGAAGAGTCAGTCTTCTTGTACTTAAGTCGGCATTGTGCCTTTTGTATTTAATTCCGATGCAATTTCTGTTATTCATCGTCAATAACAAGGTCCAAGGGATACAGTAAACCTGAAGGGAAGCATCGGAATCAGTAACTAGTGTCACAGGAATGGTTCAAAGCATAGTCAGTAGGTAGGGAGAGTCTTTTTGTACTTAAGTCGGCATTGTGCCTTTTCTATTTAATTCCGATGCAATTTCTGTGTTTCAACGTCCATAAGAAGGTCAGAGGGATACAGTAAACCTGAAGTGAAGCATCGGAATCTGTAACTAGCGTCACAGGAATGGTTCAAAACATAGACAGTAAGAAGAGTCAGACTTCTTGTACTTAAGTCGGATTTGTGCCTTTTCTATTTAATTCCGATGCAATTTCTGTGTTTCATTGTCAATAAGAAGGTTCAAGGGATACAGTAAACCGGAAGTGAAGCATCGGAATCTGTAACTAGTGTCACAGAAATGGTTCAAAACGTCGTCAGTAAGAAGAGTCAGTCTCCTTGTACATAAGTCGGCATTGTGCCTTTTCTGTTAAATTCCGATGCAATATCTGTGTTTCATCGTCAATAAGAAGGTCAGAGGGATACAGTAAACCTGAAGTGAAGCATCGGAATCTATAACTAGTGACACAGGAATGGTTCCGAACATAGTCAGTAAGAAGAGTCAGTCTTCTTGTACTTAAGTTGGCATTGTGCCTTTTCTATTTAATTCCGATGCAATATCTGTGTTTCATCGTCAATAACAACGTCCAAGGGATACAGTAAACCTGAAGTGAATCATTCGAAACTATGACTAGTGTCACAGGAATGGTTCAAAACATAGTCGGTACAAAGAGTCAGTCTGCTTGTACTTAAGTCGGCATTGTGCTATTTGTATTTAATTCCGAAGCAATTTCAGTGTTTCCTCGACAATAAGAAGGTGTAAGGGATACAGTAAACCTGAAGTGAAGCATCGGAATCTATAACTAGTGTCACAGGAATGGTTCAAAACATAGACAGTAAGAAAAGTCAGTATTCTTGTACTTAAGTCGACATTGTGCCTTTTGTATTTAAGTCCGATGCAATTTCTGTGTTTCATCGTCAATAAGAAGGTCAGAGGGATACAGTAAACCTGAAGTGAAGCATCGGAATCTATAACTAGTGTCACAGGAATGGTTCAAAACTGTCAGTAAGAAGAGTCAGTCTTCTTGTACTTAAGTCGGCATTGTGCCTTTTGTATTTAATTCCGATGCAATTTCTGTGTATCATCGTCAATAAGAAGGTCCAAGGGATACAGTAAACCTGAAGTGAAGCATCGGAATCTATAACTAGTGTCACAGGAATGGTTCCAAACATAGGCAGTAAGAAGAGTCAGTCTTCTTGTACTTAAGTCGGCATAGTGCCTTTTCTATTTAATTCCGTGGCAATTTCTGTATTTCATCGCCAATAAAAAGGTCCAAAGGAAACTCTAAACCTGAAGTGAAGCATCGGAATCTATAACTAAAGTCACAGGAATCGTTCAAACATAGACAGTAGGATGAGTCAGTCTTCTTGTACTTAATTCGGCATTGTGCCTTTTGTATTTAGTTCATTTGCAATTTCTGTGTTTCATCGTCAATACGAAGGTCAGAGGGATACAGTGAACCTGAGGTGAAGCATCGGAATGTACAACTAGTGTCACAGGAATGGTTCAAAAGATAGACAGTAGGAAGAGTCAGTCTTCTTGTACTTAAGTCGGCATTGTGCCTTTTCTATTTAATTCCGATGCAATTACTGTATTTCGTCGCCAATGTGACGATCCAAAGGATACAGTAAACCTGAAGTGAAGCATCGGAATCTGTAACTAGCGTCACGGGAGTGGTTCAAAGCATAGTCAGTAAGAAGAGTCAGTCTTCTTGTACTTAAGTCGGCAATGTGCCTTTTGTATTTAATTCCGATGCACTTTCAGTGTTTCATCGTCAATAAGAAGGTGTAAGGGATACAGTAAACCTGAAGTGAAGCATCGGAATCTATAACTAGTGTCACAGGAATGGTTCAAAACATAGACAGTAGGAAGAGTCAGTCTTCTTGTACTTAAGTCGGCATTGTGCCTTTTCTATTTAATTCCGATGCAATTTCTGTGTTTCATCGTCAATAAGAAGGTCCAAGGGATATAGTAAACCTGAAGTGAAGCATCGGAATCTATAACTAGTGTCACAGGAATGGTTCAAAGCATAGACAGTAGGAGGAGTCAGTCTTCTCGTACTTAAGTCGGCATTGTGCCTTTTCTACTTAATTCCGATGCAATTTCTGTGTTTCATTGTCAATAAGAAGGTCCAAGGGATACAGTAAACCTGAGGTGAATCATCGTACTCTATAACTAGTGTCACAGGAAAGGTTCAAAGCATAGTCAGTACGAAGAGTCAGCCTTCTTGTACTCAAGTCGGCATTGTGCCTTTTGTATTTAATTCCGTTGCAATTTCTGTGTTTCATCGTCAATAAGAAGGTCCAAGGGATACAGTAAACCTGAAGTGAAGCATCGGAATCTATAACTAATGTCACAGTAATCGTTCAAAACATAGACAGTAAGAAGAGTCAGTCTTCTTGTACTTATGTTGGCATTGTGCCTTTTGTATTTAATTCTGATGCAATTTCTGTGTTTCATCGTCAATATGAAGGTCGGAGGGCTACAGTAAACCTGAAGTGAATCATCGTAATCTATAACTAGTGTCACAGGAATGGTTCAAAACATAGTCAGTACGAAGAGTCAGTCTTCCTATAATCAAGTCGGCATTGTGCATTTGTATTTAATTCCGATGCAATTTCTGTGTTTCATGGTCAACAAGAAGGTCAGAGGGGTACAGTAAACCTGAAGTGAACCATCCCTTTCTATAACTAGTGTCACAGGAATGGTTCAAATCATAGACAGTAAGAACTGTCAGTCTTCTTGTACTTCAGTCGGCATTGTGCATTTTGTATTTAATTCCGATGCAATTTCAGCGTTTCATCGTCAATAAGAAGGTGTAAGGGATACAGTAAACCTGAAGTGAAGCATCGGAATCTATAACTAGTGTCACGGGAATGGTTCAAAACATAGACAGTAGGAAGAGTCAGTCTTCTTGTACTTAAGTCGGCATTGCGGCTTTTCTGTTTAATTCCGATGCAATTTCTGTGTTTCATCGTCAATAAGAGGGTCCAACGGATACAGTAAACCTGAAGGGAAGCATCGGAATCTATAACTAGTGTCACAGGAATGGTTCAAAACATAGACAGTAGGAAGGGTCAGTGTTCTGGTACTTAAGTCGGCATTGTGCCTTTTCTATTTAATTCCGATGCAATTTCTGTGTTTCATCGTCAATAAGAAGGTCACAGGGATACAGTAAACATGAAGTGAAGCATCGGAATCTGTAACTAGTGTCACAGGAATGGTTCAAAGAAGTCAGTAAGAAAAGTCAGTCTTCTTGTACTTAAGTCGGCATTGTGCCTTTTGTATTTAATTCCGTTGCAATTACTGTGTTTCATCGTCAATAAGAAGGTCAGAGGGATACACTAAACCTGAAGTGAAGCATCCGAATCTATAACTAGTGTCACAGGAATCGTTAAAAACATAGACAGTAAGAAGATAGAGTCTTCTTATACTTAAGTCGGCATTGTGCCTTTTGTATTTAATTCCGATGCAATTTCAGTGTTTCATCGTCAATAAGAAGGTGTAAGGGATACAGTAAAACTGAAGTGAAGCATCGGAATCTGTAACTAGTGTCACAGGAATGGTTCAAAATATAGACAATAAGAGGAGTCAGTTTCTTGTACTTAAGTCGACATTGTGCCTTTTGTATTTAATTCCGATGCAATTTCTGAGTTTCATAGTCAATACGAAGGTCAGAGGGATACAGAAAACCTGAAGTGAAGCATCGGAATCTATAACTAGTGTCACAGGAATGGTTCATAGCAGTCAGTAAGAAGAGTCAGTCGTCTTCTACTTAAGTCGGCATTGTGCCTTTTCTATTTAATTCCGATGCAATTTCTGTGATTCATCGTCAATAAGAAGGTCCAACGGATACAGTAAACCTGGAGTGAAGCATCGGAATCTATAACTAGTGTCACAGGAATGGTTCAAAACATAGACAGTAAGAAGAGTCAGTCTTCTTGTACTTAAGTCGGCATTGTGCCTTTTGTATTTAATTCCGATCCAATTACTGTGTTTCATCGTCAATGAGAAGGTCCAATGGATACAGTAAACCGGGAGTGAAGCATCGGAATCTATAACTAGTGTCACATTAATGGTTCAAAACATAGAGAGTAAGAAGAGTCAGTCTTCTTGTACTTAAGTCGGCATTACGAATTTTCTATTTAATTCCGATGCAATTTCTGTGTTTCATCGTCAATAAGAGGGTGTAAGGGATACAGTAAACCTGAAGTGAAGCATCGGAATCTATAACTAGTGTCACAGGAATGGTTCAAAGCATAGACAGTAAGAAGAGTCAGTCTACTTAGACTTAAGTCGACATTGTGCATTTTGTATTTAATTCCGATGCAATTTCTGTGTTTCATCGTCAATAGGAAGGTCAGAGGGATACAGCAAACCTGAAGTGAAGCATCGGAATTTATAACTAGTTCACAGGAATGGTTCAAAGCAGTCAGTAAGAAGAGTCAGTCTTCTTGTACTTAAATCGGCATTGTGCCTTTTGTATTTAATTCCGATGCAATTTCTGTGTTTCATCGTCAATAAGAAGGTCAGAGGGATACAGTAAACCTGAAGTGAGGCATCCGAATCTATAACTAGTGTCACAGGAATGGTTCAAAACATAGACAGTAAGTAGGGTCAGTCTTCTTGTACTTAAGTCGGAATTGTGCATTTTGTATTTAATTCCGTTGCAATTTCAGTGTTTCATCGTCAATAAGAGGGTGCAAGGGATACAGTAAACCTGAAGTGAAGCATCGGAATCTGTAACTAGTGTCACAGGAATGGTTCAACGAAGTCAGTAAGAGGAGTCAGTCTTCTTGTACTTAAGTCGGCATTGTGCCTTTTCTATTTAATTCCGATGCAATGTCTGTGTTTCATCGTCAATAAGAAGGTCACGGGGATACAGTAAACCTGAAGTGAAGCATCGGAATCTATAACTAGTGTCACAGGAATGGTTCATAGCAGTCAGTAAGAAGAGTCAGTCTTCTTGTGCTTAAATCGGCATTGTGCCTTTTGTATTTAATTCGTATGCAATTTCTGTGTTTCATGGTCAATAAGAAGGACAGAGGGATACAGTAACCCTGAAGTGAGGCATCCGAATCTATAACTAGTGTCACAGGAATGGTTCAAAACATAGACAGTAGGAAGAGTCCGTAATCTTCTACTTAAGTCGGCATTGTGCCTTTTCTATTTAATTCCGATGCAATTTCTGTGATTCATCGTCAATAAGAAGGTCCATGGGATACAGTAAACCTGGAGTGAAGCATCGGAATCTATATCTAGTGTCACAGGAATGGTTCAAAACATAGACAGTAAGAAGAGTCAGTCTTCTTGTACTTAAGTCGGCATTGTGCCTTTTGTATTTAATTCCGATCCAATTACTGTGTTTCATCGTCAATGAGAAGGTCCAATGGATACAGTAAACCGGGAGTGAAGCATCGGAATCTATAACTAGTGTCACATTAATGGTTCAAAACATAGAGATTAAGAAGAGTCAGTCTTCTTGTACTTAAGTCGGCATTGCGCCAATTCTATTTAATTCCGATGCAATTTCTGTGTTTCATCGTCAATAAGAAGGTCCAAGGGATATAGTAAACCTGAAGTGAAGCATCGGTATCTATAACTAGTGTCACAGGAATGGTTCAAAACATAGACAGTAAGAGGAGTCAGTCTTCTTGTACTTATGTTTGCATTGTGCCTTTTCTATTTAATTCTGATGCAATTTCTGTGTTTCATCGTCAATAAGAAGGTCCAAGGGATACAGTAAACCTGAAGTGAATCATCGTAATTTATAACTAGTGTCACAGGAATGGTTCAAAACATAGTCAGTAAGAAGAGTCAGTCTTCCTATACTCAAGTCGGCATTATGCCTTTTGTATTTAATTCCAATGCAATTTCTGTGTTTCTTGGTAAACAAGAACGTCAGAGGGATACAGTAAACCTGAAGTGAAGGATCCGAATCTATAACTAGTGTCACAGGAATGGTTCAAAACATAGACAGTAGGAAGAGTCAGTCTTCTTGTACTTAAGTCGGCATTGTGCCTTTTCTATTTAATTCCGATGCAATGTCTGTGTTTCATCGTCAATAAGAAGGTCACGGGGATACAGTAAACCTGAAGTGAAGCATCGGAATCTATAACTAGTGTCACAGGAATGGTTCATAGCAGTCAGTAAGAAGAGTCAGTCTTCTTGTGCTTAAATCGGCATTGTGCCTTTTGTATTTAATTCGTATGCAATTTCTGTGTTTCATCGTCAATAAGAAGGACAGAGGGATACAGTAACCCTGAAGTGAGGCATCCGAATCTATAACTAGTGTCACAGGAATGGTTCAAAACATAGACAGTAGGAAGAGTCCGTAATCTTCTACTTAAGTCGGCATTGTGCCTTTTCTATTTAATTCCGATGCAATTTCTGTGATTCATCGTCAATAAGAAGGTCCATGGGATACAGTAAACCTGGAGTGAAGCATCGGAATCTATAACTAGTGTCACAGGAATGGTTCAAAACATAGACAGTAAGAAGAGTCAGTCTTCTTGTACTTAAGTCGGCATTGTGCCTTTTGTATTTAATTCCGATCCAATTACTGGGTTTCATCGTCAATGAGAAGGTCCAATGGATACAGTAAACCGGGAGTGAAGCATCGGAATCTATAACTAGTGTCACATTAATGGTTCAAATCATAGAGATTAAGAAGAGTCAGTCTTCTTGTACTTCAGTCGGCATTGCGCCAATTCTATTTAATTCCGATGCAATTTCTGTGTTTCATCGTCAATAAGAAGGTCCAAGGGATATAGTAAACCTGAAGTGAAGCATCGGTATCTATAACTAGTGTCACAGGAATGGTTCAAAACATAGACAGTAAGAGGAGTCAGTCTTCTTGTACTTAAGTTTGCATTGTGCCTTTTCTATTTAATTCTGATGCAATTTCTGTGTTTCATCGTCAATAAGAAGGTCCAAGGGATACAGTAAACCTGAAGTGAATCATCGTAATCTATAACTAGTGTCACAGGAATGGTTCAAAACATAGTCAGTAAGAAGAGTCAGTCTTCCTATTCTCAAGTCGGCATTATGCCTTTTGTATTTAATTCCAATGCAATTTCTGTGTTTCTTGGTAAACAAGAACGTCAGAGGGATACAGTAAACCTGAAGTGAAGGATCCGAATCTATAACTAGTGTCACAGGAATGGTTCAAAACATAGACAGTAGGAAGAGTCAGTCTTCTTGTACTTAAGTCGGCATTGTGCCTTTTCTATTTAATTCCGATGCAATTTCTGTGTTTCATCGTCAATAAGAAGGTCCAAGGGATATAGTAAACCTGAAGTGAAGCATCGGAATCTATAACTAGTGTCACAGGAATGGTTCAAAACATAGACAGTAGGAGGAGTCAGTCTTCTCGTACTTAAGTCGGCATTGTGCCTTTTCTACTTAATTCCGATGCAATTTCTGTGTTTCATTGTCAATAAGAAGGTCCAAGGGATACAGTAAACCTGAGGTGAATCATCGTACTCTATAACTAGTGTCACAGGAAAGGTTCAAAACATAGTCAGTACGAAGAGTCAACCTTCTTGTACTCAAGTCGGCATTGTGCCTTTTGTATTTAATTCCGTTGCAATTTCTGTGTTTCATCGTCAGTAAGAAGGTCCAAGGGATTCAGTAAACCTGAAGTGAAGCATCGGTATATATAACTAATGTCACAGTAATCGTTCAAAGCATAGACAGTAAGAAGAGTCAGTCTTCTTGTACTTATGTTGGCATTGTGCATTTTGCATTTAATTCTGATGCAATTTCTGTGTTTCATCGTCAATATGAAGGTCGGAGGGATACAGTAAACCTGAAGTGAATCATCGTAATCTATAACTAGTGTCACAGGAATGGTTCAAAAAATAGTCAGTACGAAGAGTCAGTCTTCCTATAATCAAGTCGGCATTGTGCTTTTGTATTTAATTCCGATGCAATTTCTGTGTTTCATGGTCAACAAGAAGGTCAGAGGGGTACAGTAAACCTGAAGTGAAGCATCCCTTTCTATAACTAGTGTCACAGGAATGGTTCAAATCATAGAAAGTAAGAAGGGTCTGTCTTCTTGTACTTCAGTCGGCATTGTGCATTTTGTATCTAATTCCGATGCAATTTCAGCGTTTCATCGTCAATAAGAAGGTGTAAGGGATACAGTAAACCTGAAGTGAAGCATCGGAATCTATAACTAGTGTCACGGGAATGGTTCAAAACGTAGACAGTAGGAAGGGTCAGTCTTCTTGTACTTAAGTCGGTTTTGTGCCTTTTCTATTTATTTCCGACGCAATTTCTGTGTTTCATCGTCAAAAAGATGGTCAGAGGGATTCAGTAAACGAGATGTGAAGCATCGGAATCTATAACTAGTGTCGCAGGAATGGTTCAAAACATAGACAGTAGGAAGAGTCAGTCTTCTTGTACTTAAGTCGGCATTGCGGCTTTTCTATTTAATTCCGATGCAATTTCTGTGATTCATCGTCAATAAGAAGGTCCAAGGGATACAGTAAACCTGGAGTGAAGCATCGGAATCTATAACTAGTGTCACAGGAATGGTTCAAAACATAACCAGTAAGAAGAGTCAGTCTTCTTGTACTTAAGTCGGCATTGTGCCTTTTGTATTTAATTCCGATCGAATTACTGTGTTTCATCGTCAATGAGAAGGTCCAATGGATACAGTAAACCGGGAGTGAAGCATCGGAATCTATAACTAGTGTCACATTAATGGTTCAAAACATAGAGAGTAAGAAGAGTCAGTCTTCTTGTACTTAAGTCGGCATTGCGCCTTTTCTATTTAATTCCGATGCAATTTCTGTGTTTCATCGTCAATAAGAAGGTCCAAGGGATATAGTAAACCTGAAGTGAAGCATCGGTATCTATAACTAGTGTCACAGGAATGGTTCAAAACATAGACAGTAAGAGGAGTCAGTCTTCTTGTACTTAAGTCGGCATTGTGCCTTTTCTATTTAATTCTGATGCAATTCCTGTGTTTCATCGTCAATAAGAAGGTCCAAGGGATACAGTAAACCTGAAGTGAATCATCGTAATCTATAACTAGTGTCACAGGAATGGTTCAAAACATTGTCAGTAAGAAGAGTCAGTCTTCCTATACTCAAGTCGGTATTGTGCCTTTTGTATTTAATTCCGATGCAATTTCTGTGTTTCATGGTCAACAAGAGGGTCAGAGGGATACAGTAATCCTGAAGTGAAGGATCCGAATCTATAACTAGTGTCACAGGAATGGGTCAAAACATAGACAGTAAGTAGGGTCAGTCTTCTTGTACTTAAGTCGGAATTGTGCATTTTGTATTTAATTCCGATGCAATTTCAGTGTTTCATCGTCAATAAGAGGGTGTAAGGGATACAGTAAACCTGAAGTGAAGCATCGGAATCTATAACTAGTGTCACAGGAATGGTTCAAAGCATAGACAGTAAGAAGAGTCAGTCTACTTAGACTTAAGTCGACATTGTGCATTTTGTATTTAATTCCGATGCAATTTCTGTGTTTCATCGTCAATAGGAAGGTCAGAGGGATACAGCAAACCTGAAGTGAAGCATCGGAATTTATAACTAGTTCACAGGAATGGTTCAAAGCAGTCAGTAAGAAGAGTCAGTCTTCTTGTACTTAAATCGGCATTGTGCCTTTTGTATTTAATTCCGATGCAATTTCTGTGTTTCATCGTCAATAAGAAGGTCAGAGGGATACAGTAAACCTGAAGTGAGGCATCCGAATCTATAACTAGTGTCACAGGAATGGTTCAAAACATAGACAGTAAGAAGGGTCAGGCTTCTTGTACATAAGTCGGCATTGTGCATTTTGTATTTAATTCCGATGCAATTTCATTGTTTCATTGGCAATAAGAAGGTGCAAGGGATACAGTAAACCTGAAGTGAAGCATCGGAATCTGTAACTAGTGTCACAGGAATGGTTCAAAGAAGTCAGTAAGAAGAGTCAGTCTTCTTGTACTTAAGTCGGCATTGTGCCTTCTCTATTTAATTCCGATGCAATGTCTGTGTTTCATCGTCAATAAGAAGGTCACGGGGATACAGTAAACCTGAAGTGAAGCATCGGAATCTATAACTAGTGTCACAGGAATGGTTCATAGCAGTCAGTAAGAAGAGTCAGTCTTCTTGTGCTTAAATCGGCATTGTGCCTTTTGTATTTAATTCGTATGCAATTTCTGTGTTTCATCGTCAATAAGAAGGACAGAGGATACAGAAACCCTGAAGTGAGGCATCCGAATCTATAACTAGTGTCACAGGAATGGTTCAAAACATAGACAGTAGGAAGAGTCCGTAATCTTCTACTTAAGTCGGCATTGTGCCTTTTCTATTTAATTCCGATGCTATTTCTGTGATTCATCGTCAATAAGAAGGTCCAAGGGATACAGTAAACCTGGAGTGAAGCATCGGAATCTATAACTAGTGTCACAGGAATGGTTCAAAACATAGACAGTAAGAAGAGTCAGTCTTCTTGTACTTAAGTCGGCATTGTGCCTTTTGTATTTAATTCCGATCCAATTACTGTGTTTCATCGTCAATGAGAAGGTCCGATGGATACAGTAAACCGGGAGTGAAGCATCGGAATCTATAACTAGTGTCACATTAATGGTTCAAAACATAGAGATTTAGAAGAGTCAGTCTTCTTGTACTTAAGTCGGCATTGCGCCAATTCTATTTAATTCCGATGCAATTTCTGTGTTTCATCGTCAATAAGAAGGTCCAAGGGATATAGTAAACCTGAAGTGAAGCATCGGTATCTATAACTAGTGTCACAGGAATGGTTCAAAACATAGACAGTAAGAGGAGTCAGTCTTCTTGTACTTAAGTCGGCATTGTGCCTTTTCTATTTAATTCTGATGCAATTTCTGTGTTTCATCGTCAATAAGAATGTCCAAGGGATACAGTAAACCTGAAGTGAATCATCGTAATCTATAACTAGTGTCACAGGAATGGTTCAAAACATAGTCAGTAAGAAGAGTCAGTCTTCCTATACTCAAGTCGGCATTGCGCCTTTTGTATTTAATTCCAATGCAATTTCTGTGTTTCATGGTCAACAAGAACGTCAGAGGGATACAGTAAACCTGAAGTGAAGGATCCGAATCTATAACTAGTGTCACAGGAATGGTTCAAAACATAGACAGTAGGAAGAGTCAGTCTTCTTGTACTTAAGTCGGCATTGTGCCTTTTCTATTTAATTCCGATGCAATTTCTGTGTTTCATCGTCAATAAGAAGGTCCAAGGGATATAGTAAACCTGAAGTGAAGCATCGGAATCTATAACTAGTGTCACAGGTATGGTTCAAAACATAGACAGTAGGAGGAGTCAGTCTTCTCGTACTTAAGTCGGCATTGTGCCTTTTCTACTTAATTCCGATGCAATTTCTGTGTTTCATTGTCAATAAGAAGGTCCAAGGGATACAGTAAACCTGAGGTGAATCATCGTACTCTATAACTAGTGTCACAGGAAAGGTTCAAAACATAGTCAGTACGAAGAGTCAACCTTCTTGTACTCAAGTCGGCATTGTGCCTTTTGTATTTAATTCCGTTGCAATTTCTGTGTTTCATCGTCAATAAGAAGGTCCAAGGGATACAGTAAACCTGAAGTGAAGCATCGGAATATATAACTAATGTCACAGTAATCGTTCAAAGCATAGACAGTAAGAAGAGTCAGTCTTCTTGTACTTATGTTGGCATTGTGCATTTTGTATTTAATTCTGATGCAATTTTTGTGTTTCATCGTCAATATGAAGGTCGGAGGGATACAGTAAACCTGAAGTGAATCATCGTAATCTATAACTAGTGTCACAGGAATGGTTCAAAAAATAGTCAGTACGAAGAGTCAGTCTTCCTATAATCAAGTCGGCATTGTGCTTTTGTATTTAATTCCGATGCAATTTCTGTGTTTCATGGTCAACAAGAAGGTCAGAGGGGTACAGTAAACCTGAAGTGAAGCATCCCTTTCTATAACTAGTGTCACAGGAATGGTTCAAATCATAGACAGTAAGAGGGGTCTGTCTTCTTGTACTTCAGTCGGCATTGTGCATTTTGTATTTAATTCCGATGCAATTTCAGCGTTTCATCGTCAATAAGAAGGTGTAAGGGATACAGTAAACCTGAAGTGAAGCATCGGAATCTATAACTAGTGTCACGGGAATGGTTCAAAACATAGACAGTAGGAAGGGTCAGTCTTCTTGTACTTAAGTCGGTTTTGTGCCTTTTCTATTTATTTCCGACGCAATTTCTGTGTTTCATCGTCAAAAAGATGGTCAGAGGGATTCAGTAAACGAGATGTGAAGCATCGGAATCTATAACTAGTGTCGCAGGAATGGTTCAAAACATAGACAGTAGGAAGAGTCAGTCTTCTTGTACTTAAGTCGGCATTGCGGCTTTTCTATTTCATTCCGATGCAATTTCTGTGTTTCATCGTCAATAAGAAGGTCCAACGGATACAGTAAACCTGAAGGGAAGCATCGGAATCTATAACTAGTGTCACAGGAATGGTACAAAAAATAGACAGTAGGAAGGGTCAGTGTTCTTGTACTTAAGTCGGCATTGTGCCTTTTCTATTTAATTCCGATGCAATTTCTGTGTTTCATCGTCAATAAGAAGGTCACAGGGATACAGTAAACATGAAGTGAAGCATCCGAATCTATAACTAGTGTCACAGGAATGGTTAAAAACATAGACAGTAAGAAGATAGAGTCATCTTATACTTAAGTCGGCATTGTGCCTTTTGTATTTAATTCCGATGCAATTTCAGTGTTTCATCGTCAATAAGAAGGTGTAAGGGATACAGTAAACCTGAAGTGAAGCATCGGAATCTATAACTAGTGTCACAGGAATGGTTCAAAATATAGACAATAAGAAGAGTCAGTTTCTTGTACTTAAGTCGACATTGTGCCTTTTGTATTTAATTCCGATGCAATTTCTGAGTTTCATAGTCAATACGAAGGTCAGAGGGATACAGAAAACCTGAAGTGAAGCATCGGAATCTATAGCTAGTGTCACAAGAATGGTTCAAAACATAGACAATAAGTAGGGTCAGTCTTCTTGTACTTAAGTCGGAATTGTGCATTTTGTATTTAATTCCGATGCAATTTCAGTATTTCATCGTCAATAAGAGGGTGTAAGGGATACAGTAAACCTGAAGTGAAGCATGGGAATCTATAACTAGTGTCACAGGAATGGTTCAAAGCATAGACAGTAAGAAGAGTCAGTCTACTTAGACTTAAGTCGACATTGTGCATTTTGTATTTAATTCCGATGCAATTTCTGTTTTTCATCGTCAATAGGAAGGTCAGAGGGATACAGCAAACCTAAAGTGAAGCATCGGAATTTATAACTAGTTCACAGGAATGGTTCAAAGCAGTCAGTAAGAAGAGTCAGTCTTCTTGTACTTAAATCGGCATTGTGCCTTTTGTATTTAATTCCGATTTAATTTCTGTGTTTCATCGTCAATAAGAAGGTCAGAGGGATACAGTAAACCTGAAGTGAGGCATCCGAATCTATAACTAGTGTCGCAGGAATGGTTCAAAACATAGACAGTAAGAAGGGTCAGGCTTCTTGTACATAAGTCGGCATTGTGCATTTTGTATTTAATTCCGATGCAATTTCATTATTTCATTGGCAATAAGAAGGTGCAAGGGATACAGTAAACCTGAAGTGAAGCATCGGAATCTGCAACTAGTGTCACAGGAATGGTTCAAAGACGTCAGTAAGAAGAGTCAGTCTTCTTGTACTTCAGTCGGCATTGTGCCTTTTCTATTTAGTTCCGATGCAATGTCTGTGTTTCATCCTCAATAAGAAGGTCACCGGGATACAGTAAACCTGAAGTGAAGCATCGGAATCTATAACTAGTGTCACAGGAATGGTTCATGGCAGTCAGTAAGAAGAGTCAGTCTTCTTGTGCTTAAATCGGCATTGTGCCTTTTGTATTTAATTCGTATGCAATTTCTGTGTTTCATCGTCAATAAGAAGGTCAGAGGGATACAGTAAACCTGAAGTGAGGCATCCGAATCTATAACTAGTGTCACAGGAATGGTTCAAAACATAGACAGTAGGAAGAGTCCGTAATCTTCTACTTAAGTCGGCATTGTGCCTTTTCTACTTAATTCCGATGCAATTTCTGTGATTCATCGTCAATAAGAAGGTCCAAGGGATACAGTAAACCTGGAGTGAAGCATCGGAATCTATAACTAGTGTCACAGGAATGGTTCAAAACATAGACAGTAAGAAGAGTCAGTCGTCTTGTACTTAAGTCGGCATTGTGCCTTTTGTATTTAATTCCGATCCAATTACTGTGTTTCATCGTCAATGAGAAGGCCCAATGGATACAGTAAACCGGGAGTGAAGCATCGGAATCTATAACTAGTGTCACATTAATGGTTCAAAACATAGAGAGTAAGAAGAGTCAGTCTTCTTGTACATAAGTCGGCATTGCGCCAATTCTATTTAATTCCGATGCAATTTCTGTGTTTCATCGTCAATAAGAAGGTCCAAGGGATATAGTAAACCTGAAGTGAAGCATCGGTATCTATAACTAGTGTAACAGGAATGGTTCAAAACATAGACAGTAAGAATAGTCAGTCTTCTTGTACTTAAGTCGGCATTGTGCCTTTTCTATTGAATTCTGATGCAATTTCTGTGTTTCATCGTCAATAAGAAGGTCCAAGGGATACAGTAAACCTGAAGTGAATCATCGTAATCCATAACTAGTGTCACAGGAATGGTTCAAAACATAGTCATTAAGAAGAGTCAGTCTTAATATACTCAAGTCGGCATTGTGCCTTTTGTATTTCATTCCAATGCAATTTCTGTGTTTCATGGTCAACAAGAACGTCAGAGGGATACAGTAAACCTGAAGTGAAGGATCCGAATCTATAACTAGTGTCACAGGAATGGTTCAAAACATAGACAGTAAGAAGGGTCAGTCTTCTTGTACTTAAGTCGGCATTGTGCATTTTGTATTTAATTCCGATGCAATTTCA
This sequence comes from Schistocerca piceifrons, assembly GCF_021461385.2. Lineage (NCBI taxonomy): Eukaryota > Metazoa > Arthropoda > Insecta > Orthoptera > Acrididae > Schistocerca > Schistocerca piceifrons. Next base: position 337,788 of record NW_025727713.1, on the reverse strand, counting down.
GTGTTTCATCGTCAATAAGAGGGTGTAAGGGATACAGTAAACCTGAAGTGAAGCATCGGAATCTATAACTAGTGTCACAGGAATGGTTCAAAGCATAGACAGAAAGAAGAGTCAGTCTAGTTGTACTTAAGTCGACATTGTGCCTTTTGTATTTAATTCCGATGCAATTTCTGTGTTTCATCGTCAATAGGAAGTTCAGAGGGATACAGCAAACCTGATGTGAAGCATCGGAATCTATAACTAGTTCACAGGAATGGTTCAAAACAGTCTGTAAGAAGAGTCAGTCTTCTTGCACTTAAGTCGGCATTGTGCCCTTTGTATTTAATTCCGATGCAATTTCTGTGTTTCATCGTCAATAAGAAGGTCCAAGGGATACAGTAAACCTGAAGTGAAGCATCGGAATCTATAACTAGTGTCACAGGAATGGTTCAAAACATAGACAGTAAGAACAGTCAGTCTTCTTGTACTTAAGTCGGCATTGTGCCTTTTCTATTTAATTCCGCTGCAATTTCTGTGTTTCACCGCCAATAAGAAGGTCCAAAGTATACAGTAAACCTGAAGTGAAGCATCGGAATCTATAACTAACGTCACAGGAATCGTTCAAAACATGGACAGTAGGATGAGTCAGTCTTCTTGTACTTAAGTCGGCATTGTGCCTCTTGTATTTAATTCCGATGCAAATCTGTGTTTCATCGTCATAAAGAAGGTCAGAGGGATACAGTAAACCTGAAGTGAAGCATCGGAATCTATAACTAGTGTCACGGGAATGGTTCAAAACATAGACATAAGGAAGAGTCAGTCGATTTTGTGCCCTTTCTATTTAATTCCGATGCAATTTCTGTGTTTCATCGTCAAAAAGATGGTCAGAGGGATGCAGTAAACGAGATGTGAAGCATCGGAATCTACAACTAGTTTCGCAGGAATGGTTCAAAACATAGACAGTAGGAAGAGTCAGTCTTCTTGTACTTAAGTCGGCATTGCGGCTTTTCTATTTAATTCCGATGCAATTTCTGTGTTTCATCGTCAATAAGAAGGTCCAAGGGATACAGTAAACCTGAAGGGAAGCATCGGAATCTATAACTAGTGTCGCAGGAATGGTTCAAAACATAGACAGTAGGAAGGGTCAGTGTTCTTGTTCTTAAGTCGGCATTGTGCCTTTTCTATTTAATTCCGATGCAATTTCTGTGTTTCATCGTCAAAAAGAAGGTCACAGGGATACAGTAAACATGAAGTGAAACATCGGAATCTGTAACTAGTGTCACAGGAATGGTTCAAAGAAGTCAGTAAGAAGAGTCAGTCTTCTTGTACTTAAGCCGGCATTGTGCCTTTTGTATTTAATTCCGATGCAATTTCTGTGTTTCATCGTCTATAAGAAGGTCACGGGGATACAGTAAACCTGAAGTGAAGCATCGGAATCTATAACTAGTGTAACAGGAATGGTTCAAAGCAGTCAGTAAGAAGAGTCAGTCTTCTTGTGCTTAAATCGGCATTGTGCCTTTTGTATTTAATTCCTATGCAATTTCTGTGTTTCATCGTCAATAAGAAGGTCAGAGGGATACAGTAAACCAGAAGTGAGGCATCCGAATCTATAACTAGTGTCACAGGAATGGTTCAAAACATAGACAGTAAGAAGGGTCAGACTTCTTGTACTTAAGTCGGCATTGTGCATTTTGTATTTAATTCCGATGCAATTTCAGTGTTTCATTGTCAATAAGAAGGTGCAAGAGATCCAGTAAACCTGAAGTGAAGCATCGGAATCTATAACTAATGGCAGAGGAATGATTCAAAACATAGACAGTAAGAAGAGTCAGTCTACTTGTACTTAAGTCGACATTGTGCCTTTTGTATATATTTCCGATGCAATTTCTGTGTTTCATCGTCAATAAAAAGGTCAGAGGGATACAGTAAACCTGAAGTGAAGCATCGGAATCCATTACTAGTGTCACAGGAATGGTTCGAAACATAGACAGTAAGAAGAGTCACTCTTCTTGTACTTAAGTCGGCATTGTGCCTTTTCTATTTAAATCCGATGTAATTTCTGTGTTTCATCGTCAAAAAGAAGGTCAGAGGGATGCAGTAAACCAAATGTGAAGCATCGGAATCTATAACTAGTGTCACAGGAATGGTTCAAAACATTGAGCAGTAGGAAGAGTCAGTCTTCTTTTACTTAAGTCGGCATTGTGGCTTTTCTATTTAATTCAGATGCAATTTCTGTGCTTCATCGTCAATAAGAAGGTCCAAGGTATACAGTAAACCTGAAGTGAAGCATCGGAATCTATAACTAGTGTCACAGGAATGGTTCAAAGCATAGACTGTAGGAAGAGTCAGTCCTCTTATACTTAAGTCGGCATTGTGCCTTTTCTATTTCATTCCGATGCAATTTCTGTGTTTCATCGTCAATAAGAAGGTCAGAGGGATACAGTAAACCTGAAGTGAAGCATCCGAATCTATAACTAGTGCAACAGGAAAGGTTCAAAACATAGACAGTAAGAAGGGTCAGGCATCTTGTACTTAGGTCGGCATTGTGCCTTTTGTATTTAATTCCGATGCAATTTCAGTGTTTCATCGTCAATAAGAAGGTGTAAGGGATACAGTGAACCCGAAGTGAAGCATCGGAATCTATAACTAGTCTCACAGGAATGGTTCAAAACATAGACAGTAAGAAGAGTCAGTCTTCTTGTAATTAAGTCGACATTGTGCCTTTTGTATTTAATTCCGATGCGATTTCTGTGTTTCATCGTCAATAAGAAGGTCTGAGGTATACAGTAAACCTGAAGTGAGCATCGGAATCTATAACTAGTGTCACAGGAAAGGTTCATAACAGTCAGTAAGAAGAGTCAGTCTTCTTGTACTTAAGTCGGCATCGTACCATTTGTATTTAATTCCGATGCAATTTCTGTGTTTCATCGTCAAAAAGACGGTCAGAGGGATACAGTAAACCAGATGTGAAGTATCGGAATCTGTAACTAGTGCCACAGGAATGGTTCAAAGCATAGACAGTAGGAAGAGTCTGTGTTCTTGTACTTAAGTCGGCATTGTGGCTTTTCTATTTAATTCCGATGCAATATCTGTGTTTCATCGTCAATAAGAAGGTCCAAGGGATACACTAAACCTGAAGTGAAGCATCGGAATCTATAACTAGTGTCACAGGAATGGTTCAAACCATAGACAGTAGAAAGAGTCCGTCTTCTTGTACTTCAGTCGGCATTGTGCCTTTTCTATTTATTTCCGATGCAATTTCTGTGTTTCATCGTCAATAAGAAGGTCACAGGGATACAGTAAACCTGAAGTGAAGCATCGGAATCTATAACTAGCGTCACAGGAATGGTTCAAAACATAGACAGTAAGAAGAATCTGTCTTCTCGTACTTAAGTCGGCATTGTGCATTTTGTATTTAATTCCGATCCAATTTCTGTGTTTCATCGTCAAAAAGACGGTCAGAGGGATACAGTAAACCAGATGTGAAGTATCGGAATCTGTAACTAGTGCCACAGGAATGGTTCAAAGCATAGACAGTAGGAAGAGTCTGTGTTCTTGTACTTAAGTCGGCATTGTGGCTTTTCTATTTAATTCCGATGCAATATCTGTGTTTCATCGTCAATAAGAAGGTCCAAGGGATACACTAAACCTGAAGTGAAGCATCGGAATCTATAACTAGTGTCACAGGAATGGTTCAAACCATAGACAGTAGAAAGAGTCCGTCTTCTTGTACTTCAGTCGGCATTGTGCCTTTTCTATTTATTTCCGATGCAATTTCTGTGTTTCATCGTCAATAAGAAGGTCACAGGGATACAGTAAACCTGAAGTGAAGCATCGGAATCTATAACTAGCGTCACAGGAATGGTTCAAAACATAGACAGTAAGAAGAATCAGTCTTCTCGTACTTAAGTCGGCATTGTGCATTTTGTATTTAATTCCGATCCAATTTCTGTGTTTCATCGTCAATAAGAAGGTCAGAGGGATACAGTAAACCTGAAGTGAAGCATCGGAATCTATAACTGGTGTCACAGGAATTGTTCTAAACAGTCAGTAAGAAGAGTCAGTCTTCTTGTACTTATGTCGGCATTGTGGCTTTTCTATTTAATTCCGATGCAATATCTGTGTTTGATCGTCAATAAGAAGGATTCAAGGGATACAGTAAACCTGAAGTGAAGCATCGGAATCTATAACTAATGTCACAGGAATGGTTCAAATCATGGACAGTGGGAAGAGTCAGTCTTCTTGTACTTAAGTCGGCATTGTGCATTTTCTATTTAATTCCGATGCAATTTCTGTGATTCATCGTCAATAAGAAGGTCCAAGGGATACAGTAAACCTGAAGTGAAGCATCGGAATCTATAACTAGTGTCACAGGAATGGTTCAAAACATAGACAGTATGAAGAGTCAGTCTTCTTGTACTTAAGTCGGCATTGTGCCTTTCGTATTTAATTCCGATCCAATTACTGTGTTTCATCGTCAATAAGAAGGTCCAATGGATACAGTAAACCGGGAGTGAAGCATCGGAATCTATAACTAGTGGCACAGAAATGGTTCAAAACATAGAGAGTAAGAAGAGTCAGTCTTCTTGTACTTTAGTCGGCATTGTGCCTTTTCAGTTTAATTCCGATGCAATTTCTGTGTTTCATCGTCAACAAGAAGGTCCAAGGGATATAGTAAACCTGAAGTGAAGCATCGGTATCTATAACTAGTGTCACAGGAATGGTTCAAAACGTAGACAGTAAGGGGAGTCAGTCTTCTTGTACTTATGTCGGCATTGTGCCTTTTCTATTTAATTCTGATGCAATTTCTGTGTTTCATCGTCAATACGAAGGTAAAAGGGATACAGTAAACCTGAAGTGAATCATCATAATCTATAACTAGTGTCACACGAATGGTTCAAAACATAGTCAGTACGAAGAGTCAGTCTTATTATACTCAAGTCGGCATTGTGCTTTTTGTATTTAATTCGGATGCAATTTCTGTGTTTCATGGTCAACAAGAAGGTCAGAGGGATACAGTAAACCTGAAGTGAAGCATCCGAATCTATAACTAGTGTCACAGGAATGGTTCAAAACATAGACAGTAAGAAGAGTCAGTCTACTTGTACTTAAGTCGACATTGTGCCTTTTGTATTTAATTCCGATGCACTTTCTGTGTTTCATCGTCAATAAGAAGGTCAGAGGGATACAGCAAACCGGAAGTGAAGCATCGGAATCTATAACTAGTTCACAGGAATGGTTCAAAACAGTCATTAAGAAGAGTCAGTCCTCTTGCACTTAAGTCGGCATTGTGCCTTTTGTATTTAATTCCGATGCAATTTCTGTGTTTCATCGTCAATAAGAAGGTCCAAGGGATACAGTAAACCTGAAGTGAAGCATCGGAATCTATAACTAGTGTCACAGGAATAGTTCAAAACATAGACAGTAAGAACAGTCAGTCTTCTTGTACTTAAGTCGGCATTGTGCCTTTTCTATTTAATTCCGCTGCAATTTCTGTGTTTCACCGCCAATAAGAAGGTCACAGGGATACAGTAAACCTTAAGTGAAGCATCGGAATCTATAGCTAGTGCCACAGGAATGGTTCAAAGCAGTCAGTGAGAAGAGTCAGTCTTCTTGTACTTAAGTCGGCATTGTGCATTTTGTAATTAATTCCGATTCAATTTCTGTGTTTCATCGTCAACAAGAAGGTCAGAGGGATACAGTAAACCTGAAGTGAAGCTTCCGAATCTATAACTAGTGCGACAGGAATGGTTCAAAACGTAGACAGTAAGAAGGGTCAGGCATCTTGTACTTAGGTCCGCATTGTGCCTTTTGTATTTAATTCCGATGCAATTTCAGTGTTTCATCGTCAATAAGAAGGTGTAAGGGATACAGTAAACCTGAAGTGAAGCATCGGAATCTATAACTAGTGTCACAGGAATGGTTCAAAACATAGACAGTAAGAAGAGTCAGTCTACTTGTACTTAAGTCGACATTGTGCCTTTTGTATTTAATTCCGATGCACTTTCTGCGTTTCATCGTCAATAGGAAGGTCAGAGGGATACAGGAAACCTGAAGTGAAGCATCGGAATCTATAACTAGTTCACAGGAATGGTTCAAAACAGTCATTAAGAAGAGTCAGTCCTCTTGCACTTAAGTCGGCATTGTGCCTTTTGTATTTAATTCCGATGCAATTTCTGTGTTTCATCGTCAATAAGAAGGTCCAAGGGATACAGTAAACCTGAAGTGAAGCATCGGAATTTATAACTAACGTCACAGGAATCGTTCAAATCATAGACAGTAGGTTGAGTCAGTCTTCTTGTACTTAAGTCGGCATTGTGCCTCTTGTATTTAATTCCGATGCAAATCTGTGTTTCATCGTCATAAAGAAGGCCAGAGGGATACAGTAAACCTGAAGTGAAGCATCGGAATCTATAACTAGGGTCACGGGAATGGTTCAAAACATAGACAGTAGGAAGAGTCAGTCTTCTTGTACTTAAGTCGGCATTGTGCCTTTTCTATTTCATTCCGATGCAATTTCTGTGTTTCATCGTCAATAAGAAGGTCACAGGGATACAGTAAACCTTAAGTGAAGCATCGGAATCTATAGCTAGTGCCACAGGAATGGTTCAAAGCAGTCAGTGAGAAGAGTCAGTCTTCTTGTACTTAAGTCGGCATTGTGCATTTTGTAATTAATTCCGATTCAATTTCTGTGTTTCATCTTCAATAAGAAGGTCAGAGGGATACAGTAAACCTGAAGTGAAGCTTCCGAATCTATAACTAGTGCAACAGGAATGGTTCAAAACATAGACAGTAAGAAGGGTCAGGCATCTTGTACTTAGGTCCGCATTGTGCCTTTTGTATTTAATTGCGATGCAATTTCTGTGTTTCATCGTCAATAAGAAGGTGTAAGGGATACAGTAAACCTGAAGTGAAGCATCGGAATCTATAACTAGTCTCACAGGAATGGTTCAAAACATAGACAGTAAGAAGAGCCAGTCTTCTTGTACTTAAGTCGACATTGTGCCTTTTGTAATTAATTCCGATGCAATTTCTGTGTTTCATCGTCAATAAGAAGGTCAGAGGGATACAGTAAACCTGAAGTGAAGCATCGGAATCTATAACTAGTGTCACAGGAATGGTTCAAAAGCAGACCAGTAAGAAGAGTCAGTCTTCTTGTACTTAAGTCGGCATTGTGCCATTTGTATTTAATTGCGATGCAATTTCTGTGTTTCATCGTCAAAAAGACGGTCAGAGGGATACAGTAAACCAGATGTGAAGTATCGGAATCTGTAACTAGTGTCACAGGAATGGTTCAAAGCATAGACAGTAGGAAGAGTCTGTCTTCTTGTACTTAAGTCGGCATTGTGGCTTTTCTATTTAATTCCGATGCAATTTCTGTGTTTCATCGTCAATAAAAGGTCCGAGGAATACAGTAAACCTGAAGTGAAGCATCGGAATCTCTAACTAGTGTCACAGGAATGGTTCAAAACATAGACAGTAGGAAGAGTCAGTCTTCTTGTACTTAAGTCGTCATTGTGCCTTTTGTATTTAATTCCGATGCAATATCTGTGTTTCATCGTCAATAAGAAGGTCCAAGGGTTACACTAAACCTGAAGTGAAGCATCGGAATCTATAACTAGTGTCACAGGAATGGTTCAAACCATAGACAGTAGAAAGAGTCCGTCTTCTTGTACTTCAGTCGGCATTGTGCCTTTTCTATTTATTTCCGATGCAATTTCTGTGTTTCATCGTCAATAAGAAGGTCACAGGGATACAGTAAACCTGAAGTGAAGCATCGGAATCTATAACTAGCGTCACAGGAATGGTTCAAAACATAGACAGTAAGAAGAATCAGTCTTCTTGTACTTAAGTCGGCATTGTGCATTTTGTATTTAATTCCGATCCAATTTCTGTGTTTCATCGTCAATAAGAAGGTCCAATGGATACAGTAAACCGGGAGTGACGCATCGGAATCTATAACTAGTGGCACAGAAATGGTTCAAAACATAGAGAGTAAGAAGAGTTAGTCTTCTTGTACTTAAGTCGGCATTGTGCCTTTTCTGTTTAATTCCGATGCAATTTCTGTGTTTCATCGTCAACCAGAATGTCCTAGGGATATAGTAAACCTGAAGTGAAGCATCGGTATCTATAACTAGTGTCACAGGAATGGTTCAAAACGTAGACAGTAAGAGGAGTCAGTCTTCTTGTACTTATGTCGGCATTGTGAATTTTCTATTTAATTCCGATGCAATTTCTGTGTTTCATCGTCAATAAGAAGGTCCGAGGGATACAGTAAACCTGAAGTGAAGCATCGGAATCTGTAACTAGTGTCACAGGAATGGTTCAAAACATAGACAGTAGGAAGAGCCAGTCTTCCTATACTCAAGTCGGCATTGTGCCTTTTGTATTTAATTCGTATGCGATTTCTGTGTTTCATGGTCAACAAGAAGGTCAGAGGGATACAGTAAACCTGAAGTGAAGCATCCGAATCTATAACTAGTGTCACAGGAATGATTCAAAACGTAGACAGTAAGAAGGGTCAGTCTTCTTGTACTTAAGTCGGCATTGTGCATTTTGTAATTAATTCCGATGCAATTTCAGTGTTTCATCGTCAATAAGAAGGTGTAAGGGATACAGTAAACCTGAAGTGAAGCATCGGAATCTATAACTAGTGTCACAGGAATGGTTCAAAACATAGACAGTAAGAAGAGTCAGTCTACTTGTACTTAAGTCGACATTGTGCCTTTTGTATTTAATTCCGATGCACTTTCTGTGTTTCATCGTCAATAGGAAGTTCAGAGGGATACAGCAAACCTGAAGTGAAGCATCGGAATCTATAACTAGTTCACAGGAATGGTTCAAAACAGTCATTAAGAAGAGTCAGTCTTCTTGCACTTAAGTCGGCATTGTGCCTTTTGTATTTAATTCCGATGCAATTTCTGTGTTTCATCGTCAATAAGAAGGTCCAAGGGATACAGTAAACCTGAAGTGAAGCATCGGAATCTATAACTAGTGTCACAGGAATAGTTCAAAACATAGACAGTAAGAAAAGTCAGTCTACTTGTACTTAAGTCGGCATTGTGCCTTTTGTATTTAATTCCACTGCAATTTCTGTGTTTCACCGCCAATAAGAAGGTCCAAAGGATACAGTAAACCTGAAGTGAAGCATCGGAATCTATAACTAACGTCACAGGAATCGTTCAAATCATAGACAGTAGGATGAGTCAGTCTTCTTGTACTTAAGTCGGCATTGTGCCTCTTGTATTTAATTCCGATGCAAATCTGTGTTTCATCGTCATAAAGAAGGTCAGAGGGATACAGTAAACCTGAAGTGAAGCATCGGAATCTATAACTAGGGTCACGGGAATGGTTCAAAACATAGACAGTAGGAAGAGTCAGTCTTCTTGTACTTAAGTCGGTTTTGTGCCTTTTCTATTTAATTCCGATGCAATTTCTGTGTTTCATCGTCAAAAAGATGGTCAGAGGGATGCAGTAAACGAGATGTGAAGCATCGGAATCTATAACTAGTGTCGCAGGAATGGTTCAAAACATAGACAGTAGGAAGAGTCAGTCTTCTTGTACTTAAGTCGGCATTGCGGCTTTTCTATTTAATTCCGATGCAATTTCTGTGTTTCATCGTCAATAAGAAGGTCACAGGGATTCAGTAAACATGAAGTGAGGCATCGGAATCTGTAACTAGTGTCACAGGAATGGTTCAAAGAAGTCAGTAAGAAGAGTCAGTCTTCTTGTACTTAAGTCGGCATTGTGCCTTTTGTATTTCATTCCGATGCAATTTCTGTGTTTCATCGTCAATAAGAAGGTCAAAGGGATATAGTATACCTGAAGTGAGGCATCCGAATCTATAACTAGTGTCACAGGTATGGTTCCAAACATAGACAGTAAGAAGGGTCAGGCTTCTTGTACTTAAGTCGGCATTGTGCATTTTGTGTTTAATTCCGATGCAATTTCAGTGTTTCATTGTCAATAAGAAGGTGCAAGGGATACAGTAAACCTGAAGTGAAGCATCGGAATCTGTAACTAGTGTCACAGGAATGGTTCGAAACATAGACAGTAAGAAGAGTCACTCTTCTTGTACTTAAGTCGGCATTGTGCCTTTTCTATTTAATTCCGATGCAAATTCTGTGTTTCATCGTCAAAAAGAGGGACAGAGGGATGCAGTAAACCAGATGTGAAGCATCGGAATCTATAACTAGTGTCACAGGAATGGTTCAAAACATTGAGCAGTAGAAAGAGTCAGTCTTCTTGCACTTAAGTCGGCATTGTGCCTTTTCAATTTAATTCCGCTGCAATTTCTGTGTTTCACCGCCAATAAGAATGTCCAAAGGATACAGTAAACCTGAAGTGAAGCATCGGAATCTATAACTAACGTCACAGGAATCGTTCAAAACATAGACAGTAAGATGAGTCAGTCTTCTTGTACTTAAGTCGGCATTGTGGCTCTTGTATTTAATTCCGATGCAAATCTGTGTTTCAGCGTCATAAAGAAAGTCAGAGGGATACAGTAAACCTGAAGTGAAGCATCGGAATCTATAACTAGGGTCACGGGGCTGGTTCAAAACATAGACAGTAGGAAGAGTCAGTCTTCTTGTACTTAAGTCGGCATTGTGCCTTTGCTATTTAATTCCGATGCAATGTCTGTGTTTCATCGTCAATAAGAAGGTCACGGGGATACAGTAAACGTGAAGTGAAGCATCGGAATCTATAACTAGTGTCACAGGAATGGTTCAAAGCAGTCAGTAAGAAGAGTCAGTCTTCTTGTGCTTAAATCGGCATTGTGCATTTTGTGTTTAATTCCGATGCAATTTCAGTGTTTCATTGTCAATAAGAAGGTGCAAGGGATACAGTAAACCTGAAGTGAAGCATCGGAATCTATAACTAGTGTCACAGGAATGGTTCAAAACATAGACAGTAAGAAGAGTCAGTCTACTTGTACTTAAGTCGACATTGTGCCTTTTGTATTTAATTCCGATGCACTTTCTGTGTTTCATCGTCAATAGGAAGGTCAGAGGGATACACCAAACCTGAAGTGAAGCATCGGAATCTATAACTAGTTCACAGGAATGGTTCAAAACAGTCATTAAGAAGAGTCAGTCCTCTTGCACTTAAGTCGGCATTGTGCCTTTTGTATTTAATTCCGATGCAATTTCTGTGTTTCAACGTCAATAAGAAGGTCCAAGGGATACAGTAAACCTGAAGTGAAGCATCGGAATTTATAACTAACGTCACAGGAATCGTTCAAATCATAGACAGTAGGTTGAGTCAGTCTTCTTGTACTTAAGTCGGCATTGTGCCTCTTGTATTTAATTCCGATGCAAATCTGTGTTTCATCGTCATAAAGAAGGCCAGAGGGATACAGTAAACCTGAAGTGAAGCATCGGAATCTATAACTAGGGTCACGGGAATGGTTCAAAGCATAGACAGTAGGAAGAGTCAGTCTTCTTGTACTTAAGTCGGCATTGTGCCTTTTCTATTTCATTCCGATGCAATTTCTGTGTTTCATCGTCAATAAGAAGGTCACAGGGATACAGTAAACCTTAAGTGAAGCATCGGAATCTATAGCTAGTGCCATAGTAATGGTTCAAAGCAGTCAGTGAGAAGAGTCAGTCTTCTTGTACTTAAGTCGGCATTGTGCATTTTGTAATTAATTCCGATTCAATTTCTGTGTTTCATCTTCAATAAGAAGGTCAGAGGGATACAGTAAACCTGAAGTGAAGCTTCCGAATCTATAACTAGTGCAACAGGAATGGTTCAAAACATAGACAGTAAGAAGGGTCAGGCATCTTGTACTTAGGTCCACATTGTGCCTTTTGTATTTAATTCCGATGCAATTTCAGTGTTTCATCGTCAATAAGAAGGTGTAAGGGATACAGTAAACCTGAAGTGAAGCATCGGAATCTATAACTAGTCTCACAGGAATGGTTCAAAACATAGACAGTAAGAAGAGTCAGTCTTCTTGTACTTAAGTCGACATTGTGCCTTTTGTAATTAATTCCGATGCAATTTCTGTGTTTCATCGTCAATAAGAAGGTCAGAGGGAGACAGTAAACCTGAAGTGAAGCATCGGAATCTATAACTAGTGTCACAGGAATGGTTCAAAACAGACCAGTAAGAAGAGTCAGTCTTCTTGTACTTAAGTCGGCATTGTGCCATTTGTATTTAATTCCGATGCAATTTTTGTGTTTCATCGTCAAAAAGACGGTCAGAGGGATACAATAAACCAGATGTGAAGTATCGGAATCTGTAACTAGTGTCACAGGAATGGTTCAAAGCATAGACAGTAGGAAGAGTCTGTCTTCTTGTACTTAAGTCGGCATTGTGGCTTTTCTATTTAATTCCGATGCAATTTCTGTGTTTCATCGTCAATAAGAAGGTCCGAGGGATACAGTAAACCTGAAGTGAAGCATCGGAATCTCTAACTAGTGTCACAGGAATGGTTCAAAACATAGACAGTAGGAAGAGTCAGTCTTCTTGTACTTAAGTCGTCATTGTGCCTTTTGTATTTAATTCCGATGCAATATCTGTGTTTCATCGTCAATAAGAAGGTCCAAGGGTTACACTAAACCTGAAGTGAAGCATCGGAATCTATAACTAGTGGCACAGAAATGGTTCAAAACATAGAGAGTAAGAAGAGTCAGTCTTCTTGTACTTAAGTCGGCATTGTGCCTTTTCTGTTTAATTCCGATGCAATTTCTGTGTTTCATCGTCAACCAGAAGGTCCTAGGGATATAGTAAACCTGAAGTGAAGCATCGGTATCTATAACTAGTGTCACAGGAATGGTTCAAAACGTAGACAGTAAGAGGAGTCAGTCTTCTTGTACTTATGTCGGCATTGTGAATTTTCTATTTAATTCCGATGCAATTTCTGTGTTTCATCGTCAATAAGAAGGTCCGAGGAATACAGTAAACCTGAAGTGAAGCATCGGAATCTGTAACTAGTGTCACAGGAATGGTTCAAAACATAGACAGTAGGAAGAGTCAGTCTTTCTATACTCAAGTCGGCATTGTGCCTTTTGTATTTAATTCGTATGCGATTTCTGTGTTTCATGGTCAACAAGAAGGTCAGAGGGATACAGTAAACCTGAAGTGAAGCATCCGAATCTATAACTAGTGTCACAGGAATGATTCAAAACGTAGACAGTAAGAAGGGTCAGTCTTCTTGTACTTAAGTCGGCATTGTGCATTTTGTAATTAATTCCGATGCAATTTCAGTGTTTCATCGTCAATAAGAAGGTGTAAGGGATACAGTAAACCTGAAGTGAAGCATCGGAATCTATAACTAGTGTCACAGGAATGGTTCAAAACATAGACAGTAAGAAGAGTCAGTCTACTTGTACTTAAGTCGACATTGTGCCTTTTGTATTTAATTCCGATGCACTTTCTGTGTTTCATCGTCAATAGGAAGTTCAGAGGGATACAGCAAACCTGAAGTGAAGCATCGGAATCTATAACTAGTTCACAGGAATGGTTCAAAACAGTCATTAAGAAGAGTCAGTCTTCTTGCACTTAAGTCGGCATTGTGCCTTTTGTATTTAATTCCGATGCAATTTCTGTGTTTCATCGTCAATAAGAAGGTCCAAGGGATACAGTAAACCTGAAGTGAAGCATCGGAATCTATAACTAGTGTCACAGGAATAGTTCAAAACATAGACAGTAAGAAAAGTCAGTCTACTTGTACTTAAGTCGGCATTGTGCCTTTTGTATTTAATTCCGCTGCAATTTCTGTGTTTCACCGCCAATAAGAAGGTCCAAAGGATACAGTAAACCTGAAGTGAAGCATCGGAATCTATAACTAACGTCACAGGAATCGTTCGAATCATAGACAGTAGGATGAGTCAGTCTTCTTGTACTTAAGTCGGCATTGTGCCTCTTGTATTTAATTCCGATGCAAATCTGTGTTTCATCGTCATAAAGAAGGTCAGAGGGATACAGTAAACCTGAAGTGAAGCATCGGAATCTATAACTAGGGTCACGGGAATGGTTCAAAACATAGACAGTAGGAAGAGTCAGTCTTCTTGTACTTAAGTCGGTTTTGTGCCTTTTCTATTTAATTCCGATGCAATTTCTGTGTTTCATCGTCAAAAAGATGGTCAGAGGGATGCAGTAAACGAGATGTGAAGCATCGGAATCTATAACTAGTGTCGCAGGAATGGTTCAAAACATAGACAGTAGGAAGAGTCAGTCTTCTTGTACTTAAGTCGGCATTGCGGCTTTTCTATTTAATTCCGATGCAATTTCTGTGTTTCATCGTCAATAAGAAGGTCACAGGGATTCAGTAAACATGAAGTGAGGCATCGGAATCTGTAACTAGTGTCACAGGAATGGTTCAAAGAAGTCAGTAAGAAGAGTCAGTCTTCTTGTACTTAAGTCGGCATTGTGCCTTTTGTATTTCATTCCGATGCAATTTCTGTGTTTCATCGTCAATAAGAAGGTCAAAGGGATATAGTATACCTGAAGTGAGGCATCCGAATCTATAACTAGTGTCACAGGTATGGTTCCAAACATAGACAGTAAGAAGGGTCAGGCTTCTTGTACTTAAGTCGGCATTGTGCATTTTGTGTTTAATTCCGATGCAATTTCAGTGTTTCATTGTCAATAAGAAGGTGCAAGGGATACAGTAAACCTGAAGTGAAGCATCGGAATCTGTAACTAGTGTCACAGGAATGGTTCGAAACATAGACAGTAAGAAGAGTCACTCTTCTTGTACTTAAGTCGGCATTGTGCCTTTTCTATTTAATTCCGATGCAAATTCTGTGTTTCATCGTCAAAAAGAGGGACAGAGGGATGCAGTAAACCAGATGTGAAGCATCGGAATCTATGACTAGTGTCACAGGAATGGTTCAAAACATTGAGCAGTAGGAAGAGTCAGTCTTCTTGCACTTAAGTCGGCATTGTGCCTTTTCAATTTAATTCCGCTGCAATTTCTGTGTTTCACCGCCAATAAGAATGTCCAAAGGATACAGTAAACCTGAAGTGAAGCATCGGAATCTATAACTAACGTCACAGGAATCGTTCAAAACATAGACAGTAAGATGAGTCAGTCTTCTTGTACTTAAGTCGGCATTGTGGCTCTTGTATTTAATTCCGATGCAAATCTGTGTTTCAGCGTCATAAAGAAAGTCAGAGGGATACAGTAAACCTGAAGTGAAGCATCGGAATCTATAACTAGGGTCACGGGGCTGGTTCAAAACATAGACAGTAGGAAGAGTCAGTCTTCTTGTACTTAAGTCGGTTTTGTGCCTTTTCTATTTAATTCCGATGCAATTTCTGTGTTTCATCGTCAATAAGAAGGTCACAGGGATTCAGTAAACATGAAGTGAAGCATCGGAATCTGTAACTAGTGTCACAGGAATGGTTCAAAGAAGTCAGTAAGAAGAGTCAGTCTTCTTGTACTTAAGTCGGCATTGTGCCTTTGCTATTTAATTCCGATGCAATGTCTGTGTTTCATCGTCAATAAGAAGGTCACGGGGATACAGTAAACGTGAAGTGAAGCATCGGAATCTATAACTAGTGTCACAGGAATGGTTCAAAGCAGTCAGTAAGAAGAGTCAGTCTTCTTGTGCTTAAATCGGCATTGTGCATTTTGTGTTTAATTCCGATGCAATTTCAGTGTTTCATTGTCAATAAGAAGGTGCAAGGGATACAGTAAACCTGAAGTGAAGCATCGGAATCTATAACTAGTGTCACAGGAATGGTTCAAAACATAGACAGTAAGAAGAGTCAGTCTACTTGTACTTAAGTCGACATTGTGCCTTTTGTATTTAATTCCGATGCACTTTCTGTGTTTCATCGTCAATAGGAAGGTCAGAGGGATACAGCAAACCTGAAGTGAAGCATCGGAATCTATAACTAGTTCACAGGAATGGTTCAAAACAGTCATTAAGAAGAGTCAGTCCTCTTGCACTTAAGTCGGCATTGTGCCTCTTGTATTTAATTCCGATGCAATTTCTGTGTTTCATCGTCAATAAGAAGGTCCAAGGGATACAGTAAACCTGAAGTGAAGCATCGGAATTTATAACTAACGTCACAGGAATCGTTCAAATCATAGACAGTAGGTTGAGTCAGTCTTCTTGTACTTAAGTCGGCATTGTGCCTCTTGTATTTAATTCCGATGCAAATCTGTGTTTCATCGTCATAAAGAAGGCCAGAGGGATACAGTAAACCTGAAGTGAAGCATCGGAATCTATAACTAGGGTCACGGGAATGGTTCAAATAATAGACAGTAGGAAGAGTCAGTCTTCTTGTACTTAAGTCGGCATTGTGCCTTTTCTATTTCATTCCGATGCAATTTCTGTGTTTCATCGTCAATAAGAAGGTCACAGGGATACAGTAAACCTTAAGTGAAGCATCGGAATCTATAGCTAGTGCCACAGTAATGGTTCAAAGCAGTCAGTGAGAAGAGTCAGTCTTCTTGTACTTAAGTCGGCATTGTGCATTTTGTAATTAATTCCGATTCAATTTCTGTGTTTCATCTCCAATAAGAAGGTCAGAGGGATACAGTAAACCTGAAGTGAAGCTTCCGAATCTATAACTAGTGCAACAGGAATGGTTCAAAACATAGACAGTAAGAAGGGTCAGTCTTCTTGTACTTAAGTCGACATTGTGCCTTTTGTAATTAATTCCGATGCAATTTCTGTGTTTCTTCGTCAATAAGAAGGTCAGAGGGAGACAGTAAACCTGAAGTGAAGCATCGGAATCTATAACTAGTGTCACAGGAATGGTTCAAAACAGACCAGTAAGAAGAGTCAGTCTTCTTGTACTTAAGTCGGCATTGTGCCATTTGTATTTAATTCCGATGCAATTTTTGTGTTTCAGCGTCAAAAAGACGGTCAGAGGGATACAGTAAACCAGATGTGAAGTATCGGAATCTGTAACTAGTGTCACAGGAATGGTTCAAAGCATAGACAGTAGGAAGAGTCTGTCTTCTTGTACTTAAGTCGGCATTGTGGCTTTTCTATTTAATTCCGATGCAATTTCTGTGTTTCATCGTCAATAAGAAGGTCCGAGGGATACAGTAAACCTGAAGTGAAGCATCGGAATCTCTAACTAGTGTCACAGGAATGGTTCAAAACATAGACAGTAGGAAGAGTCAGTCTTCTTGTACTTAAGTCGTCATTGTGCCTTTTGTATTTAATTCCGATGCAATATCTGTGTTTCATCGTCAATAAGAAGGTCCAAGGGTTACACTAAACCTGAAGTGAAGCATCGGAATCTATAACTAGTGTCACAGGAATGGTTCAAACCATAGACAGTAGAAAGAGTCCGTCTTCTTGTACTTCAGTCGGCATTGTGCCTTTTCAATTTATTTCCGATGCAATTTCTGTGTTTCATCGTCAATAAGAAGGTCACAGGGATACAGTAAACCTGAAGTGAAGCATCGGAAACTATAACTAGCGTCACAGGAATGGTTCAAAACATAGACAGTAAGAAGAATCAGTCTTCTTGTACTTAAGTCGGCATTGTGCATTTTGTATTTAATTCCGATCCAATTTCTGTGTTTCATCGTCAATAAGAAGGTCCAATGGATACAGTAAACCGGGAGTGACGCATCGGAATCTATAACTAGTGGCACAGAAATGGTTCAAAACATAGAGAGTAAGAAGAGTCAGTCTTCTTGTACTTAAGTCGGCATTGTGCCTTTTCTGTTTAATTCCGATGCAATTTCTGTGTTTCATTGTCAACCAGAAGGTCCTAGGGATATAGTAAACCTGAAGTGAAGCATCGGTATCTATAACTAGTGTCACAGGAATGGTTCAAAACGTAGACAGTAAGAGGAGTCAGTCTTCTTGTACTTATGTCGGCATTGTGAATTTTCTATTTAATTCCGATGCAATTTCTGTGTTTCATCGTCAATAAGAAGGTCCGAGGGATACAGTAAACCTGAAGTGAAGCATCGGAATCTGTAACTAGTGTCACAGGAATGGTTCAAAACATAGACAGTAGGAAGAGTCAGTCTTCCTATACTCAAGTCGGCATTGTGCCTTTTGTATTTAATTCGTATGCGATTTCTGTGTTTCATGGTCAACAAGAAGGTCAGAGGGATACAGTAAACCTGAAGTGAAGCATCCGAATCTATAACTAGTGTCACAGGAATGATTCAAAACGTAGACAGTAAGAAGGGTCAGTCTTCTTGTACTTAAGTCGGCATTGTGCATTTTGCAATTAATTCCGATGCAATTTCAGTGTTTCATCGTCAATAAGAAGGTGTAAGGGATACAGTAAACCTGAAGTGAAGCATCGGAATCTATAACTAGTCTCACAGGAATGGTTCAAAACATAGACAGTAAGAAGAGTCAGTCTTCTTGTACTTAAGTCGACATTGTGCCTTTTGTAATAAATTCCGATGCAATTTCTGTGTTTCTTCGTCAATAAGAAGGTCAGAGGGAGACAGTAAACCTGAAGTGAAGCATCGGAATCTATAACTAGTGTCACAGGAATGGTTCAAAACAGACCAGTAAGAAGAGTCAGTCTTCTTGTACTTAAGTCGGCATTGTGCCTTTTGTATTTAATTCCGATGCAATATCTGTGTTTCATCGTCAATAAGAAGGTCCAAGGGTTACACTAAACCTGAAGTGAAGCATCGGAATCTATAACTAGTGTCACAGGAATGGTTCAAACCATAGACAGTAGAAAGAGTCCGTCTTCTTGTACTTCAGTCGGCATTGTGCCTTTTCAATTTATTTCCGATGCAATTTCTGTGTTTCATCGTCAATAAGAAGGTCACAGGGATACAGTAAACCTGAAGTGAAGCATCGGAATCTATAACTAGCGTCACAGGAATGGTTCAAAACATAGACAGTATGAAGAATCAGTCTTCTTGTACTTAAGTCGGCATTGTGCATTTTGTATTTAATTCCGATCCAATTTCTGTGTTTCATCGTCAATAAGAAGGTCCAATGGATACAGTAAACCGGGAGTGACGCATCGGAATCTATAACTAGTGGCACAGAAATGGTTCAAAACATAGAGAGTAAGAAGAGTCAGTCTTCTTGTACTTAAGTCGGCATTGTGCCTTTTCTGTTTAATTCCGATGCAATTTCTGTGTTTCATTGTCAACCAGAAGGTCCTACGGATATAGTAAACCTGAAGTGAAGCATCGGTATCTATAACTAGTGTCACAGGAATGGTTCAAAACGTAGACAGTAAGAGGAGTCAGTCTTCATGTACTTATGTCGGCATTATGAATTTTCTATTTAATTCCGATGCAATTTCTGTGTTTCATCGTCAATAAGAAGGTCCGAGGGATACAGTAAACCTGAAGTGAAGCATCGGAATCTGTAACTAGTGTCACAGGAATGGTTCAAAACATAGACAGTAGGAAGAGTCAGTCTTCCTATACTCAAGTCGGTATTGTGCCTTTTGTATTTAATTCGTATGCGATTTCTGTGTTTCATGGTCAACAAGAAGGTCAGAGGGATACAGTAAACCTGAAGTGAAGCATCCGAATCTATAACTAGTGTCACAGGAATGATTCAAAACGTAGACAGTAAGAAGGGTCAGTCTTCTTGTACTTAAGTCGGCATTGTGCATTTTGCAATTAATTCCGATGCAATTTCAGTGTTTCATCGTCAATAAGAAGGTGTAAGGGATACAGTAAACCTGAAGTGAAGCATCGGAATCTATAACTAGTGTCACAGGAATGGTTCAAAACATAGACAGTAAGAAGAGTCAGTCTACTTGTACTTAAGTCGACATTGTGCCTTTTGTATTTAATTCCGATGCACTTTCTGTGTTTCATCGTCAATAGGAAGTTCAGAGGGATACAGCAAACCTGAAGTGAAGCATCGGAATCTATAACTAGTTCACAGGAATGGTTCAAAACAGTCATTAAGAAGAGTCAGTCTTCTTGCACTTAAGTCGGCATTGTGCCTCTTGTATTTAATTCCGATGCAAATCTGTGTTTCATCGTCATAAAGAAGGTCAGAGGGATACAGTAAACCTGAAGTGAGGCATCGGAATCTATAACTAGGGTCACGGGAATGGTTCAAAACATAGACAGTAGGAAGAGTCAGTCTTCTTGTACTTAAGTCAGTTTTGTGCCTTTTCTATTTAATTCCGATGCAATTTCTGTGTTTCATCGTCAAAAAGATGGTCAGAGGGATGCAGTAAACGAGATTTGAAGCATCGGAATCTATAACTAGTGTCGCAGGAAAGGTTCAAAACATAGACAGTAGGAAGAGTCAGTCTTCTTGTACTTAAGTCGGCATTGCGGCTTTTCTATTTAATTCCGATGCAATTTCTGTGTTTCATCGTCAATTAGAAGGTCACAGGGATTCAGTAAACATGAAGTGAAGCATCGGAATCTGTAACTAGTGTCACAGGAATGGTTCAAAGAAGTCAGTAAGAAGAGTCAGTCTTCTTGTACTTAAGTCGGCATTGTGCCTTTTGTATTTCATTCCGATGCAATTTCTGTGTTTCATCGTCAATAAGAAGGTCAAAGGGATATAGTAAACCTGAAGTGAGGCATCCGAATCTATAACTAGTGTCACAGGTATGGTTCCAAGCATAGACAGTAAGAAGGGTCAGGCTTCTTGTACTTAAGTCGGCATTGTGCATTTTGTGTTTAATTCCGATGCAATTTCAGTGTTTCATTGTCAATAAGAAGGTGCAAGGGATACAGTAAACCTGAAGTGAAGCATCGGAATCTGTAACTAGTGTCACAGGAATGGTTCGAAACATAGACAGTAAGAAGAGTCACTCTTCTTGTACTTAAGTCGGCATTGTGCCTTTTCTATTTAATTCCGATGCAAATTCTGTGTTTCATCGTCAAAAAGAGGGACAGAGGGATGCAGTAAACCAGATGTGAAGCATCGGAATCTATAACTAGTGTCACAGGAATGGTTCAAAACATTGAGCAGTAGGAAGAGTCAGTCTTCTTGCACTTAAGTCGGCATTGTGCCTTTTCAATTTAATTCCGCTGCAATTTCTGTGTTTCACCGCCAATAAGAAGGTCCAAAGGATACAGTAAACCTGAAGTGAAGCATCGGAATCTATAACTAACGTCACAGGAATCGCTCAAAACATAGACAGTAAGATGAGTCAGTCTTCTTGTACTTAAGTCGGCATTGTGGCTCTTGTATTTAATTCCGATGCAAATCTGTGTTTCAGCGTCATAACGAAGGTCAGAGGGATACAGTAAACCTGAAGTGAAGCATCAGAAACTATAACTAGTGTCACAGGAATGGTTCAAAACATAGACAGTAGGAAGAGTCAGTCTACTTGTACTTAAGTCGGCATTGTGCCTTTTGTATTTAATTCCGATGCAATTTCTGTGTTTCGCCGTCAATAAGAAGGTCAAAGGATACAGTGAACCTGAAGTGAAGCATCGGAATCTATAACTAGTGTCACAGGAATGGTTCAAAACATAGACAGTAAGAAGAGTCAGTCTACTTGTACTTAAGTCGGCATTGTGCCTTTTGTATTTAATTCCGATGCAATTTCTGTGTTTCGCCGTCAATAAGAAGGTCAAAGGATACAGTGAACCTAAAGTGAAGCATCGGAATCTATAACTAGTGTCACAGGAATGGTTCAAAACATAGACAGTAAGAAGAGTCAGTCTTCTTGTACTTAAGTCGGCATTGGGCCTTTTCTATTTAATTCCGCTGCAATTTCTGTATTTCATCGCCAATAAGACGGACCAAAGGATACAGAAAAACCTGAAGTGAAGCATCGGAATCTATAACTAGTGTCACGGGAATGGTTCAAAACATAGACTGTAGTAAGAGTCAGTCTTCTTTTACTTAAGTCGGCATTGTGCCTTTTCTATTAATTTCCGATGCAATTTCTGTGTTTCATCGTCAAAAAGAAGGTCAGAGGGATACAGTAAACCTGAAGTGAAGCATCGGAATCTATAACTAGTGTCACAGGAATAGTTCAAAACATAGACAGTAAGAACAGTCAGTCTTCTTGTACTTAAGTCGGCATTGTGCCTTTTCTATTTAATTCCGCTGCAATTTCTGTGTTTCACCGCCAATAGGAAGGTCCAACGGATACAGTAAACCTGAAGTGAAGCATCGGAATCTATAACTAACGTCACAGGAATCGTTCAAATCATAGACAGTAGGATGAGTCAGTCTTCTTGTACTTAAGTCGGCATTGTGTCTCTTGTATTTAATTCCGATGCAAATCTGTGTTTCATCGTCATAAAGAAGGTCAGAGCGATACAGTAAACCTGAGGTGAAGCATCGGAATCTATAACTAGGGTCACGGGAATGGTTCAAAACAAGGACAGTAGGAAGAGTCAGTCTTCTTGTACTTAAGTCGGTTTTGTGCCTTTTCTATTTAATTCCGCTGCAATTTCTGTATTTCATCGCCAATAAGACGGACCAAAGGATACAGAAAAACCTGAAGTGAAGCATCGGAATCTATAACTAGTGCCACGGGAATGGTTCAAAACATAGACTGTAGGAAGAGTCAGTCTTCTTTTACTTAAGTCGGCATTGTGCCTTTTCTATTTATTTCCGATGCAATTTCTGTGTTTCATCGTCAAAAAGAAGGTCAGAGGGATACAGTGAACCTGAAGTGAAGCATCGGAGTCTATAACTAGTGTCACAGGAATGGTTCAAAACATAGACAGTAAGAAGAGTCAGTCTTCTTGTACTTAAGTCGGCATTGTGCCTTTTGTATTTAATTCCGATGCAATTTCTGTGTTTCATCGTCAATAAAAAGGTCAGAGGGATATAGTAAATCTGAAGTGAGGCATCCGAATCTATAACTAGTGTCACAGGAATGGTTCAAAACATAGACAGTAAGAAGGGTCAGACTTCTTGTACTTAAGGCGGCATTGTGCATTTTGTATTTAATTCCGATGCAATTTCATTGTTTCATTGGCAATAAGAAGGTGCAAGGGATACAGTAAACCTGAAGTGAAGCATCGGAATCTGTAACTAGTGTCACAGGAATGGTTCAAAGAAGTCAGTAAGAAGAGTCAGTCTTCTTGTACTTAAGTCGGCATTGTGCCTTTTCTATTTAATTCCGATGCAATGTCTGGGTTTCATCGTCAATAAGAAGGCCACGGGGATACAGTAAACCTGAAGTGAAGCATCGGAATCTATATCTAGTGTCACAGGAATGGTTCAAATCAGTCAGTAAGAAGAGTCAGTCTTCTTGTGCTTAAATCGGCATTGTGCCTTTTGTATTTAATTCCTATGCAAATTCTGTGTTTCATCGTCAATAAGAAGGTCAGAGGGATACAGTAAACCTGAAGTGAGGCATCCGAATCTATAACTAGTGTCACAGGAATGGTTCCAAACATAGACAGTAAGAAGAGTCAGGCTTCTTGTACTTAAGTCGGCATTGTGCATTTTGTGTTTAATTCCGATGCAATTTCAGTGTTTCATTGTCAATAAGAAGGTGCAAGGGATACAGTAAACCTGAAGTGAAGCATCGGAATCTATAACTAGTGTCACAGGAATGGTTCGAAACGTAGACAGTAAGAAGAGTCAGTCTTCTTGAACTTAAGTCGACATTGTGCCTCTTCAATTTAATTCCGCTGCAATGTCTGTGTTTCATCGTCAATAAGAAGGTCACGGGGATACAGTAATCCTGAAGTGAAGCATCGGAATCTATAACTAGTGTCACAGGAATGGTTCAAAGCAGTCAGTAAGAAGAGTGAGTCTTCTTGTGCTTAAATCGGCATTGTGCCTTTTGTATTTAATTCCTATGCAATTTCTGTGTTTCATCGTCAATAAGAAGGTCCGAGGGATACAGTAAACATGAAGTGAGGCATCCGAATCTATAACTAATGTCACAGGAATGGTTCCAAACATAGACAGTAAGAAGGGTCAGGCTTCTTGTACTTAAGTCGGCATTGTGCATTTTGTGTTTAATTCCGATGCAATTTCAGTGTTTCATTGTCAATAAGAAGGTGCAAGGGATACAGTAAACCTGAAGTGAAGCATCGGAATCTATAACTAGTGTCAGAGGAATGGTTCAAAACATAGAAAGTAAGAAGAGTCAGTCTATTGTACTTAAGTGGACATTGTGCCTTTTGTATTTAATTCCGATGCAATTTCTGAGTTTCGATCGTCAATAAGAAGGTCAGAGGCATACAGTAAACCTGAAGTGAAGCATCGGAATCTATAACTAGTGTCACAGGAATGTTTCGAAACATAGACAGTAAGAAGAGTCACTCTTCTTGTACTTAAGTCGGCATTGTGCCTTTTCTATTTAATTCCGATGCAATTTCTGTGTTTCATCGTCAAAAAGAAGGTCAGAGGGATGCAGTAAACCAGAAGTGAAGCATCGGAATCTATAACTAGTGTCACAGGAATGGTTCAAAACATTGAGCATTAGGAAGAGTCAGTCTTCTTGTACTTAAGTCGGCATTGTGGCATTTCTATTTAATTCCGATGCAATTTCTGTGTTTCATCGTCAATAAGATGGTCCAAGGGATACAGTAAACCTGAAGTGAAGCATCAGAATCTATAACTAGTGTCACAGGAGTGGTTCAAATCATAGACTGTAGAAAGAGTCAGTCCTCTTGTACTTAAGTCGGCATTGTGCCTTTTCTATTTCATTCCGATTCAATTTCTGTGTTTCATCGTCAATAAGAAGGTCACAGGGACACAGTAAACCTGAAGTGAAGCATCGGAATCTATAACTAGTGTCACAGGAATGGTTCAAAGCAGCCAGTAAGAAGAGTCAGTCTTCTTGTACTTAAGTCGGCATTGTGCATTTTGTATTTAATCCCGATTAAATTTCTGTGTTTCATCGTCAATAAGAAGGTCAGAGGGATACAGTAAACCTGAAGTGAAGCATCCAAATCTATAACTAGTGCAACAGGAATGGTTCAAAACATAGACAGTATGAAGGGGCAGGCATCTTGTACTTAAGTCGGCATTGTGCCTTTTGTATTTAATTCCGATGCAATTTCAGTGTTTCATCGTCAATAAGAAGGTGTAAGGGATACAGTAAACCCGAAGTGAAGCATCGGAATCTATAACTAGTGTCAGAGGAATGGTTTAAAACATAGACAGTAAGAAGAGTCTGTCTTCTTGTACTTAAGTCGACATTGTGCCTTTTGTATTTAATTCCGATGCAATATCTGTGTTTCATCGTCAATAAGAAGGTCAGAGGGATAAAGTAAACCTGAAGTGAAGCATCGGAATCTATAACTAGTGTCACAGGAATGGTTCAAAACATTGAGCATTAGGAAGAGTCAGTCTTCTTGTACTTAAGTCGGCATTGTGGCTTTTCTATTTAATTCCGATGCAATTTCTGTGTTTCATCGTCAAAAAGAAGGTCAGAAGGATACAGTAAACCAGATGTGAAGTATCGGAATCTATAACTAGTGTCACAGGAATGGTTCAAAGCATAGACAGTAGGAAGAGTCTGTCTTCTTGTACTTAAGTCGGCATTGTGGCTTTTCTATTTAATTCCGATGCAATTTCTGTGTTTCGCCGTCAATAAGAAGGTCAAAGGATACAGTGAACCTGAAGTGAAGCATCGGAATCTATAACTAGTGTCACAGGAATGGTTCAAAACATAGACAGTAAGAAGAGTCTGTCTTCCTGTACTTAAGTCGACATTGTGCCTTTTGTATTTAATTCCGATGCAATATCTGTGTTTCATCGTCAATAAGAAGGTCAGAGGGATAAAGTAAACCTGAAGTGAAGCATCGGAATCTATAACTAGTGTCACAGGAATGGTTCAAAACATTGAGCATTAGGAAGAGTCAGTCTTCTTGTACTTAAGTCGGCATTGTGGCTTTTCTATTTAATTCCGATGCAATTTCTGTGTTTCATCGTCAAAAAGAAGGTCAGAAGGATACAGTAAACCAGATGTGAAGTATCGGAATCTATAACTAGTGTCACAGGAATGGTTCAAAGCATAGACAGTAGGAAGAGTCTGTCTTCTTGTACTTAAATCGGCATTGTGCCTTTTGTATTTAATTCCGATGCAATTTCTGTGTTTCGCCGTCAATAAGAAGGTCAAAGGATACAGTGCACCTGAAGTGAAGCATCGGAATCTATAACTAGTGTCACAGGAATGGTTCAAACATAGACAGTAAGAAGAGTCAGTCTACTTGTACTTAAGTCGGCATTGTGCCTTTTGTATTTAATTGCGATGCAATTTCTGTGTTTCGCCGTCAATAAGAAGGTCAAAGGATACAGTGAACCTGAAGTGAAGCATCGGAATCTATAACTAGTGTCACAGGAATGGTTCAAAACATAGACAGTAAGAAGAGTCAGTCTTCTTGTACTTAAGTCGGCATTGTGCCTTTTCTATTTAATTCCGCTGCAATTTCTGTATTTCATCGCCAATAAGACGGACCAAAGGATACAGAAAAACCTGAAGTGAAGCATCGGAATCTATAACTAGTGTCACGGGAATGGTTCAAAACATAGACTGTAGGAAGAGTCAGTCTTGTTTTACTTAAGTCGGCATTGTGCCTTTTCTATTTATTTCCGATGCAATTTCTGTGTTTCATCGTCAAAAAGAAGGTCAGAGGGATACAGTAAACCCGAAGTGAAGCATCGGAATCTATAACTAGTGTCAGAGGAATGGATTAAAACATAGACAGTAAGAAGAGTCTGTCTTCTTGTACTTAAGTAGACATTGTGCCTTTTGTATTTAATTCCGATGCAATATCTGTGTTTCATCGTCAATAAGAAGGTCAGAGGGATAAAGTAAACCTGAAGTGAAGCATCGGAATCTATAACTAGTGTCACAGGAATGGTTCAAAACATTGAGCATTAGGAAGAGTCAGTCTTCTTGTACTTAAGTCGGCATTGTGGCTTTTCTATTTAATTGCGATGCAATTTCTGTGTTTCATCGTCAAAAGGAAGGTCAGAAGGATACAGTAAACCAGATGTGAAGTATCGGAATCTATAACTAGTGTCACAGGAATGGTTCAAAGCATAGACAGTAGGAAGAGTCTGTCTTCCTGTACTTAAGTCGGCATTGTGGCTTTTCTATTTAATTCCGATGCAATTTCTGTGTTTCATCGTCAATAAGAAGGTCCGAGGGATACAGTAAACGTGAAGTGAAGCATCGGAATCTGTAACTAGTGTCACAGGAATGGTTCAAATCATAGACAGTAAGAAGAGTCAGTTTTCTTGTACTTAAGTCGGCATTGTGCCTTTTGTATTTATTTCCGATGCAATCTCTGTGTTTCATCGTCATAAAGAGGGTCAGAGGGAAACAGTAAACCTGAAGTGAAGCATCGGAATCTATAACTAATGTCACAGGAATCGTTCAAAATATAGACAGTAAGAAGAGTCAGTCTTCTTGTACGTAAGTCGACATAGTGCCTTTTGTATTTAATTCCGATGCAATTTCTGTGTTTCATCGTGAATAAGAAGGTCAGAGGGATAGAGTAAACCTGAAGTGAAGCATCGGAATCTATAACTAGTGTCACAGGAATGGTTCAAAACAGTCAGTAAGAAGAGTCTGTCTTCTTGTACTTAAGTCGGCATTGTGCCTTTTCTATTTAATTCCGATGCAATTTCTGTGTTTCATCGTCAAAAAGACTGTCAGAAGGATACAGTAAACCAGATGGGAAGTATCGGAATCTATAACTTGTGTCACAGGAATGGTTCAAAGCATAGACAGTAGGAAGAGTCTGTCTTCTTGTACTTAAGTCGGCATTGTGGCTTTTCTATTTAATTCCGGTGCAATTTCTGTGTTTCTTCGTCAATAAGAAGGTCCGAGGGATACAGTAAACCTGAAGTGAAGCATCGGAATCTATAACTAGTGTCACAGGAATGGTTCAAAAAATAGACAGTAGGAAGAGTCAGCCTTCTTGTACTTAAGTCGGCATTGTGCCTTTTGTATTTAATTCCGATGCAATATCTGTGTTTCATCGTCATAAAGAAGGTCAGAGGGATACAGAAAACCTGAAGTGAAGCATCGGAATCTAATACTAGTGTCACGGTAATGGATCAAAACATAGACTGTAGGAAGTGTCAGTCTTCTTGTACTTAAGTCGGCATTGTGCCTTTTCTATTTAATTCCGATGCAAATTCTTGTGTTTCATCGTCAAAAAGTAGGTCAGAGGGATACAGTAAACCAGATGTGAAGCATCGGAATCTATAACTAGTGTCACAGGAATGGTTCAAAGCATAGACAATAGGAAGAGTCTGTCTTCTTGCACTTAAGTTGGCATTGTCGCTTGTCTATTTAATTCCGATGCAATTTCTGTGTTTCATCGTCAATAAGAAGGTCCGAGGGATACAGTAAACCTGAAGTGAAGCATCGGAATCTGTAACTAGTGTCACAGGAATGGTTCAATACATAGACAGTAGGAAGAGTCAGTCTACTTGAACTTAAGTCGGCATTGTGCCTTTTGTATTTAATTCCGATGCAATCTCTGTGTATCGCCGTCAATAAGAAGGTCAAAGGATACAGTGAACCTGACGTGAAGCATCGGAATCTATAACTAGTGTCACAGGAATGGTTCAAAACATAGACAGTAAGAAGAGTCAGTCTTCTTGTACTTAAGTCGGCATTGTGCCTTTTCTATTTAATTCCGCTGCAATTTCTGTATTTCATCGCCAATAAGACGGACCAAAGGATACAGTAAACCTGAAGTGAAGCATCGGAATCTATAACTAAATTCACAGCAATCGTTCAAAACATAGACAGTGGGATGAGTCAGTCTTCTTGTACTTAAGTCGGCATTGTGCCTTTTGTATTTAATTCCGATGCAATTTCTGTGATTCATCGTCATAAAGAAGGTCAGAGGGATATAGTAAACCTGAAGTGAAGCATCGGAATCTAAAACTAGTGTCACGGGAATGGTTCAAAACATAGACTGTAGGAAGAGTCAGTCTTCTTGTACTTAAGTCGGCATTGTGCCTTTTCTATTTAATTCCGATGCAATTTCTGTGTTTCATCGTCACAAAGAAGGTCAGAGGGATACAGTAAACCAGATGTGAAGCATCGGAATCTATAACTAGTGTCACAGGAATGGATCAAAACATAGACAGTAGGAAGAGTCTGTCTTCTTGTACTTAAGTCGGCATTAGGGCTTTTCTATTTAATTCCGATGCAATTTCTGTGTTTCATCGTCAATAAGAAGGTCACAGGGATACAGTAAACCCGAAGTGAAGCATCGGAATCTATAACTAGTGTCACAGGAATGGTTCAAAGCAGTCAGTAAGAAGAGTCAGTCTTCTTGTACTTAAGTCAGCATTGTGCCTTTTGTATTTAATTCCGATGCAATTTCTGTGTTTCATCGTCAATAAGAAGGTCCAAGGGATGCAGTAAACCTGAAGTGAAGCATCGGAATCTATAACTAGTGTCACAGGAATGGTTCAAAACATAGACAGTAGGAAGAGTCAGTCTTCTTGTACTTAAGTCGGCATTGTGCCTTTTGTATTTAATTCCGAGGCAAATCTGTGTTAAATCGTCATAAAGACGGTCAGAGGGATACAGAAAACCTGAAGTGAAGCATCGGAATCTATAACTAGTGTCACAGGAATGGTTCAAAACATAGACAGTAGCAAGAGTCAGTCTTCTTGTACTTATGTCGGCATTGTGCCTTTTCTATTTAATTCCGATGCAATTTCTGTGTATCATCGTCAATAAGAAGGTCGCAGGGATACAGTAAACATGAAGTGAATCATCGGAATCTATAACTAGTGTCACAGGAATGGTTCAAAATATAGGCAGTAAGAAGAGTCAGTCTTCATGTACTTTAGTCGACATCGTGCCTTTTGTATTTAATTCCGATGCAATTTATGTGTTTCATAGTCAATAAGAAGGTCAGAGGGATATAGTAAACCTGAAGTGAAGCATCGGAATCTATAACTAGTGTCACAGGAATGGTTCAAAACAGTTAGTAAGAAGAGTCAGTCTTCTTGTACTTAAGTCGGCATTGTGCCTTTTGTATTTAATTCCGATGCAATTTCTGTGCTCATCGTCAATAAGAAGGTCCAAGGGATACAGTAAACCTGAAGTGAAGCATCGGAATCTATAACTAGTGTCACAGGAATGGTTCAAAACATAGACAGTAAGAAGAATCAGTCTTCTTGTACTTAAGTCGGCATTGTGCCTTTTCTATTTAATTCCGCTGCAATTTCTGTATTTCATCGCCAATAAGAAGGTCCAAAGGATACAGTAAACCTGAAGTGAAGCATCGGAATCTATAACTAAAGTAACAGGAATCGTTCAAAACGTAGACAGTAAGATGAGTCAGTCTTGTTGTACTTATGTCGGCATTGTGCCTTTTGTATTTAATTCCGATGCAATTTCTGTGTTTCATCGTCATAAAGAAGGTCAGAGGGATACAGTAAAGCTGAAGTGAATCATCGGAATCTATAACTAGTGTCACAGGAATGGTTCAAAACATAGATAGTAGGAAGAGTCTGTCTTCTTGTACTTAAGTCGGCATTGTGCCTTTGGTATTTAATTCCGATTCAATTTCTGTGTCTCATCGTCAATAAGAAGGTCCAAGGGATAGCGTAACGTGAAGTTGAAGCATCGGAATCTATAAATAGTGTCACTGGAATGGTTCAAAACATAGATAGTAAGAAGAGACAGACTTCTTATACTTAAGTCTGCATTTTGCCTTTCGTATTTAATTCCGATGCAATTTCTGTGTTTCATCGTCAATAAGAAGGTCAGAGGGATACAGTAAACCTGAAGTGAAGCATCGGAATCTATAACTAGTGTCACAGGAATGGTTCAAAACATAGTCAGTAAGAAGAGTCAGTCTTCTTGTAGTTAAGTCGGCATTGTGCCTTTTGTATTTAACTCCGATGCAATTTCTGTGTTTCATCATCAATAAGAAGGTCCAAGGGATACAGTAGACCCGAAGTGGAGTATCGGAATCTATATTTAGTGTCACAGGAATGGTTCAAATCATAGACAGTAAGAAGAGTAAGTCTTTTTGTACTTAAGTCGGCATTTTGCCATTTTCAATTTAATTCAGATGCAATTAATGTATTTCATCGTCAATAAGACGGTCAGAGGTATACAGTAAACCTCAAGTGAAGCATCGGAATCTATAACTAGTGTCACAGGAATGGTTCAAAACATAGACAGTACGAAGAGGCAGTCTTCTTGTACTTAAGTCGGCATTGTGCATTTTCTATTTCATTCCGATGCAATTTCTGTGTTACATCTTCAAAAAGAGGGTCCGAGAGATACAGTAAACCAGATGTGAAGCATCGGAATTTATAACTAGCGTCACAGGAATGGTTCAAAACATAGACAGTAGGAAGAGTCAGTCTTCTTGTACTTAAGTCGGCATTGTGGCTTTTCTATTTAATTCCGATGCAATTTCTGTGTTTCATCGTCAATAAGAATTTCCAAGGGATACAGTAAACCTGAAGTGAACCATCGGAATCTATAACTAGTGTCACAGGAATGGTTCAAAACATAGAGAGTAGGAAGAGTCAGTCTTCTTGTACTTAAGTCGGCATTGTGCTTTTTCTATTTAATTCCGATGCAATTTCTGTGTTTCATCGTCAATAAGAAGGTCACAGGGATACAGTAAACCTGAAGTGAAGCATCGGAATCTATAACTAGTGTCACACGAATGGTTCAAAGCGCTCAGTAAGAAGAGTCAGTCTTCTTGTACTTAATTCGGCATTGTGCCTTTTCTATTTAATTCCGATGCAATTTCTGTGTTTCATCGACAATAAGAAGGTCAGAGGGATACAGTAAACCAGAAGTGCAGCATCCGAATCTATAACTAGTGTCACAGGAATGGTTCAAAACATAGACAGTAAGAAGGGTCAGGCTTCTTGTACTGAAGTCGGCATTGTGCCTTTTGTATTTAATTCCGATGCAATTTCAGTGTTTCATCGTCAATAACAAGGTGTAAGGGATACAGTAAACCTGAAGTGAAGCATCGGAATCTATAACTAGTGTCACAGGAATGGTTCAAATCTTAGACAGTAAGAAGAGTCAGTTTTCTTGTACTGAAGTCGACGTTGTTACTTTTGTATTTACTTCCGATGCAATTTCTGTGTTTCATCGTCAATAAGAAGGTGCAAGGGATACAGTAAACCTGAAGTGAAGCATCGGAATCTATAACTAGTGTCACAGGAATGGTTCAAAATAGTCAGTAAGAAGAGTCAATCTACTTGTACTTAAGTCGGCATTGTGCCTTTTGTATTTAATTCCGATGCAATCTCTGTGTTTCATCGACAATAAGAAGGTCCAAGGGATACAGAAAACCTGAAGTGAAGCATCGGAATCTATAACTAGTGTCACAGGAATGGTTCAAATCATAGACAGTAATAAGAGTCAGTTTTCTTGTACTTAAGTCGACATTGTGCCTTTTGTATTTAATTCCGATGCAATCTCTGTGTTTCATCGTCATAAAGAGGGTCAGAGGGATACAGTAAACCTGAAGTAAAGCATCGGAATCTATAACTAATGTCACAGGAATCGTTCAAAACATAGACAGTAAGATGAGTCAGATTTCTTGTACTTAAGTCGGCATTGTGCCTTTTGTATTTAATTCCGATGCAATCTCTGTGTTTCATAGTCATAAAGAGGGTCAGAGGGATACAGTAAACCTGAAGTGAAGCATCGGAATCTATAACTAGTGTCACGGGAATGGTTCAAAACATAGACAGTAGGACGAATCAGTCTACTTGTACTTAAGTCGGCATTGTGGCTTTTCCATTTAATTCCGATGCAATTTCTGTGTTTCATCGTCAATACGTAGGTCCAAGGGATACAGAAAACCTGAAGTGAAGCACCGGAATCTACAACTAGTGTCACACGAATGGTTCAAAGCATAGACAGTAGGAAGAGTCGGTCCTCTTGTACTTAAATCGGCATTGTGCCTTTTCTATTTAATTCCGATGCAAATTCTGTGTTTCATCGTCATAAAGAAGGTCAGAGGGATACAGTAAACCTCAAATGAAGCATCGGAATCTTTAACTAGTGTCACAGGAATGGTTCAAAACAGTCGGTAAGAAGAGTCAGTCTTCTGGTACTTAAGTCGGCATTGTGCCTTTTGTATTTAATTCCGATGCAAATTCTGTGTTTCATCGTCAATAAGAAGGTCCAAGGGATACAGTAAACGTGAAGTGAAGCATCGGAATCTATAACTAGTGTCACAGGAATGGTTCAAAACAGTCAGTAAGAAGAGTCAGTCTTCTTGTACTTAAGTCGGCATTGTGCCTTTTGTATTTAATGCCGATGCAATTTATGTGTTTCATCGTCAAAAAGAAGGTCAGAGGGATACAGTAAATCTGAAGTGAAGCATCGGAATCTATAACTAGTGTCACAGGAATGTTCAAAACATAGACAGTAGGAAGATTCAGTCGCCATCTACTTAAGTCAGCAATGTGCCTTTTGTATCTATTTCTGATGCAATTTCTGTGTTTCATCGTCATTAAGAACGTCCTAGGGATACAGTAAACCTGAAGTGAAGCATCGGAATCTATAACTAGTGTCACAGGAATGGTTCAAAACAGAGACAGTAGGAAGAGTCAGTTTTCCTGTTCTTAAGTCGGCATTGTGCCTTTTGTACTTAATTCCGATGCAATTTCTGTGTGGCATCGTCAATAAGAATGTCAGAGGGATACAGTAACCCTGACGTGAAGCATCGGAATCTGTAACTAGCGTCACAGGAATGGTTCAAAGCACTCAGTATGAAGAGTCAGTCTTCTTGTACTTAAGTCGGCATTGTGCCTTTTGTATTTAATTCCGATGCTATTTCTGTGTTTCATCGTCAATAAGAAGGTCACAGGGATACAGTAAACCTGAACTGAAGCAGCGGAATCTATAACTAGTGTCACCCGAATGGTTCAAAGCACTCAGTAAGAAGAGTCAGTCTTCTTGTACTTAAGTCGGCATTGTGCCTTTTGTATTTAATTCCGATGCTATTTCTGTGTTTCATCGTCAATAAGAAGGTCAGAGGGATACAGTAAACCAGAAGTGAAGCATCCGAATTTATAACTAGTGTCACAGGAATGGTTCAAAATAGTCAGTAAGAAGAGTCAATCTTCTTTTACTTAAGTCGGCATTGTGCCTTTTGTTTTTAATTCCGATGCAATCTCTGTGTTTCATCGTCAATAAGAAGGTCCAAGGGATACAGAAAACCTGAAGTGATGCATCGGAATCTATAACTAGTGTCACAGGAATGGTTCAAATCATAGACAGTAAGAAGAGTCAGTTTTCTTGTACTTAATTCGGCATTGTGCCTTTTCTATTTAATTCCGCTGCAATTTCTGTATTTCATCGCCAATAAGAAGGTCCAAAGAATACAGTAAACCTGAAGTGAAGAATTGGAATCTATAACTAATGTCACAATAATCGTTCAAAACATAGACAGTAGGATGAGTCAGTTTTCTTGTACTTAAGTCGGCATTGTGCCTTTTGTATTTAATTCCGATGCAATCTCTGTGTTTCATCGTCAAGAAGACGGTCAGAGGGATACAGTAAACCTGAAGTGAAGCATCGGAATCTATAACTAGTGTCACGGGAATGGTTCAAAGCATAGACAGTAGGAAGGGTCAGTCTACTTGTACTTAAGTCGGCATTGTGCCTTTTCTATTTAATTCCGATGCAATTTCTGTGTTTCATCGTCAAAAAGAAGGTCAGAGGGATACAGTGAACCAGATGTGAAGCATCGGAATCTATAACTAGTGTCACAGGAATGGTTCAAAACATAGACAGTAGGAAGAGTCAGTCTTCTTGTACTTAAGTCGGCATTGTGCCTTTTCTATTTAATTCCGATGCAATTTCTGTGTTTCATCGACAATAAGAAGGTCAGAGGGATACAGTAAACCAGAAGTGCAGCATCCGAATCTATAACTAGTGTCACAGGAATGGTTCAAAACATAGACAGTAAGAAGGGTCAGGCTTCTTGTACTGAAGTCGGCATTGTGCCTTTTGTATTTAATTCCGATGCAATTTCAGTGTTTCATCGTCAATAACAAGGTGTAAGGGATACAGTAAACCTGAAGTGAAGCATCGGAATCTATAACTAGTGTCACAGGAATGGTTCAAATCTTAGACAGTAAGAAGAGTCAGTTTTCTTGTACTGAAGTCGACATTGTTACTTTTGTATTTACTTCCGATGCAATTTCTGTGTTTCATCGTCAATAAGAAGGTGCAAGGGATACAGTAAACCTGAAGTGAAGCATCGGAATCTATAACTAGTGTCACAGGAATGGTTCAAAATAGTCAGTAAGAAGAGTCAATCTACTTGTACTTAAGTCGGCATTGTGCCTTTTGTATTTAATTCCGATGCAATCTCTGTGTTTCATCGACAATAAGAAGGTCCAAGGGATACAGAAAACCTGAAGTGAAGCATCGGAATCTATAACTAGTGTCACAGGAATGGTTCAAATCATAGACAGTAAGAAGAGTCAGTTTTCTTGTACTTAAGTCGACATTGTGCCTTTTGTATTTAATTCCGATGCAATCTCTGTGTTTCATCGTCATAAAGAGGGTCAGAGGGATACAGTAAACCTGAAGTGAAGCATCGGAATCTATAACTAATGTCACAGGAATCGTTCAAAACATAGACAGTAAGATGAGTCAGATTTCTTGTACTTAAGTCGGCATTGTGCCTTTTGTATTTAATTCCGATGCAATCTCTGTGTTTCATAGTCATAAAGAGGGTCAGAGGGATACAGTAAACCTGAAGTGAAGCATCGGAATCTATAACTAGTGTCACGGGAATGGTTCAAAACATAGACAGTAGGACGAATCAGTCTACTTGTACTTAAGTCGGCATTGTGGCTTTTCCATTTAATTCCGATGCAATTTCTGTGTTTCATCGTCAATACGTAGGTCCAAGGGATACAGAAAACCTGAAGTGAAGCACCGGAATCTACAACTAGTGTCACACGAATGGTTCAAAGCATAGACAGTAGGAAGAGTCGGTCCTCTTGTACTTAAATCGGCATTGTGCCTTTTCTATTTAATTCCGATGCAAATTCTGTGTTTCATCGTCATAAAGAAGGTCAGAGGGATACAGTAAACCTCAAATGAAGCATCGGAATCTTTAACTAGTGTCACAGGAATGGTTCAAAACAGTCGCTAAGAAGAGTCAGTCTTCTGGTACTTAAGTCGGCATTGTGCCTTTTGTATTTAATTCCGATGCAAATTCTGTGTTTCATCGTCAATAAGAAGGTCCAAGGGATACAGTAAACGTGAAGTGAAGCATCGGAATCTATAAGTAGTGTCACAGGAATGGTTCAAAACAGTCAGTAAGAAGAGTCAGTCTTCTTGTACTTAAGTCGGCATTGTGCCTTTTGTATTTAATGCCGATGCAATTTCTGTGTTTCATCGTCAAAAAGAAGGTCAGAGGGATACAGTAAATCTGAAGTGAAGCATCGGAATCTATAACTAGTGTCACAGGAATGTTCAAAACATAGACAGTAGGAAGATTCAGTCGCCATCTACTTAAGTCAGCAATGTGCCTTTTGTATCTATTTCTGATGCAATTTCTGTGTTTCATCGTCATTAAGAACGTCCTAGGGATACAGTAAACCTGAAGTGAAGCATCGGAATCTATAACTAGTGTCACAGGAATGGTTCAAAACAGAGACAGTAGGAAGAGTCAGTTTTCCTGTTCTTAAGTCGGCATTGTGCCTTTTGTACTTAATTCCGATGCAATTTCTGTGTGGCATCGTCAATAAGAATGTCAGAGGGATACAGTAACCCTGACGTGAAGCATCGGAATCTGTAACTAGCGTCACAGGAATGGTTCAAAGCACTCAGTAAGAAGAGTCAGTCTTCTTGTACTTAAGTCGGCATTGTGCCTTTTGTATTTAATTCCGATGCTATTTCTGTGTTTCATCGTCAATAAGAAGGTCACAGGGATACAGTAAACCTGAACTGAAGCAGCGGAATCTATAACTAGTGTCACACGAATGGTTCAAAGCACTCAGTAAGAAGAGTCAGTCTTCTTGTACTTAAGTCGGCATTGTGCCTTTTGTATTTAATTCCGATGCTATTTCTGTGTTTCATCGTCAATAAGAAGGTCAGAGGGATACAGTAAACCAGAAGTGAAGCATCCGAATTTATAACTAGTGTCACAGGAATGGTTCAAAATAGTCAGTAAGAAGAGTCAATCTTCTTTTACTTAAGTCGGCATTGTGCCTTTTGTTTTTAATTCCGATGCAATCTCTGTGTTTCATCGTCAATAAGAAGGTCCAAGGGATACAGAAAACCTGAAGTGAAGCATCGGAATCTATAACTAGTGTCACAGGAATGGTTCAAATCATAGACAGTAAGAAGAGTCAGTTTTCTTGTACTTAATTCGGCATTGTGCCTTTTCTATTTAATTCCGCTGCAATTTCTGTATTTCATCGCCAATAAGAAGGTCCAAAGAATACAGTAAACCTGAAGTGAAGAATCGGAATGTATAACTAATGTCACAATAATCGTTCAAAACATAGACAGTAGGATGAGTCAGTTTTCTTGTACTTAAGTCGGCATTGTGCCTTTTGTATTTAATTCCGATGCAATCTCTGTGTTTCATCGTCAAGAAGAGGGTCAGAGGGATACAGTAAACCTGAAGTGAAGCATCGGAATCTATAACTAGTGTCACGGGAAGGTTCAAAGCATAGACAGTAGGAAGGGTCAGTCTACTTGTACTTAAGTCGGCATTGTGCCTTTTCTATTTAATTCCGATGCAATTTCTGTGTTTCATCGTCAAAAAGAAGGTCAGAGGGATACAGTGAACCAGATGTGAAGCATCGGAATCTATAACTAGTGTCACAGGAATGGTTCAAAACATAGACAGTAGGAAGAGTCTGTCTTCTTGTACTTAATTCGGCATTGTGCCTTTTGTATTTAATTCCGATGCAATATCTGTGTTTCATCGTCAATAAGAATGTCCAAGGGATACAGTAAACCTGAAGTGAAGCATCGGAATCTATAACT
>NW_025727712.1:32500-34779 GCF_021461385.2 Schistocerca piceifrons | reverse complement strand
GCATTCACTTACTATAATCACTATCAACGAACCTGCCGCCCCCGCCCCCCCCCCCCCCCCTACACCTTTCCGTACAACAACGTGTAACCTAACCTAACCTAACCTAACCTATGTTGTACCTTAACCTAACCTATGTTGTACCTTAACCTAACCTATGTTGTACCTTAACCTAACCTATGTTGTACCTTAACCTAACCTATGTTGTACCTTAACCTAACCTATGTTGTACCTTAACCTAACCTATGTTGTACCTTAACCTAACCCATGTTGTACCTTAACCTAACCCATGTTGTACCTTAACCTAACCCATGTTGTACCTTAACCTAACCCATGTTGTACCTTAACCTAACCCATGTTGTACCTTAACCTAACCCATGTTGTGCCTCAACCTAACCCATGTTGTGCCTCAACCTAACCCATGTTGTGCCTCAACCTAACCCATGTTGTGCCTTAACCTAACCCATGTTGTGCCTCAACCTAACCCATGTTGTGCCTTAACCTAACCCATGTTGTGCCTTAACCTAACCCATGTTGTGCCTTAACCTAACCCATGTTGTGCCTTAACCTAACCCATGTTGTGCCTTAACCTAACCCATGTTGTGCCTTAACCTAACCCATGTTGTGCCTTAACCTAACCCATGTTGTGCCTTAACCTAACCCATGTTGTCGCCTTAACGTAACCCACGTTGTCGCCTAAACCTGCTCTGTAATTGTTATACGACTCGTTCAATTACTGTAGTGTTGCCCACCCGCAACCCTCGCAATATAGTTCGCTACTCGCACTGCCCGCACCCCTGTGTATCGCTTCATGTTAAACACCTTGCAAGTCTTGCTCACTTTCCACATGCTCCTGCTGTACACTGTAATGTGGATGGCAGCAGGACGTACATGCCGCCCCTCCCCACGTCCCCACCTTGCCCCCTGCCTTCGCAAGCTGGTTGGTGAGAAGTTTGCATGTTCAATGCCCTTCGCATGCGACGTACTCAGGCTACGTTGTGGTGCGGCCTGTGTCAACTGTCCGCTGATGTCGTACGCGTGAACCACAATCTGTACTGCACATTCGTCCTTATGTACTGAATGATACATCGTGGCACATGTGTGACCGCACAACGACTGCGCCCAAAAACGGCGGACCATACAGTGCAAATATTGTGCACGCAGCTACGTGTCGTCTCCCTATGAGAGCTGGATTGCAGTGTGGTACGCCATAGAGACGTGTGGGAGGAACGGACGCCGTGGATGGCGATCAGCATGAGCTGTCTGTTGATGTATTCGGACCTAGTCGTCTCTCCTCACACACCGTGATGGCATGGTGCACCGCGTTCCATATCTGCGACATGCTACAGAGGCGCGTTGACAGTCGTTCGAGCAATGGACATCGCATACGTACGGGGGCCACCTTCCACGTATTGTCTAGGCGTGCACATTTTGTTGCGTGTATGTGGGCAGACGTAGTGTGGCGTGACACCTGACACAGGCATGCAATAATCGTTGAAGTTGCAAATGGCGATGGACGCCTGCGTTTTCTGGTGAAGTTACGCAAATGAACAAATGGTAACCTGTTGTGGTGCGGTTGTTCTCGCTAGGGGTGAATCGGTGATGGCGACGATAGGTTGAGGTACTAACCGGTTGTTCCAGCGATACCCACCATGCCGACGAAACTGAACGGCATCTGGGTGTGAAGCGATACGCGGCGGTGGCTGGGTGGGACCGTCCCCGGCCGGTGAGGGGGCGCCTCCCGGCGTGCTGGCCGCGCGGTGCGTGGGCGCACGCGCTACAGCCGGCTGGTGGGGGCGGCCAGTGGCAGGCGCGCCGGCCGACGGACGCGGCAGGCGTCGCAGCTGCGCGCCGGCGCACCCTGCGCGCGGCGCCGTGCGGCCAAAGTAGGTCCTCGCGGGCCCGGTGCGAAGCGCGGTGGACATCTTCAGTGTGCTGGTCCGATTGAGGACTGTGTGCGTTGAGGATGCGCCGCCGCCCGGCGCTCGGCGCCGCGACGCCGTCTGCTGCTCGGTCGCCCCAGCGGTTCTCGCTGGTGGTTTGTATCGCAGCTGTGCGGATGTGTTGGCGCGTGCGCTGTGCTGGGAGAGTTCGCTTCGGCACCCAAGTGGGGCTTTTGTCCTTCTGTGGCGCTGGCGTTGGAGCTGCCGGTCACCGTAGGTGGCGCGTGTTGTCTCCCGCCGGCAATGCCACGACAGCACGCTCCCGGGCCTCTGTCGGCAGCGGCAAGCTCAGTTGGGAGCACGGGTGGTCGCACCGAAAGCGTCTACTCGCCTAACTCC